>NC_136270.1:109005107-109095107 GCF_964187855.1 Myxine glutinosa
ATTTTTAAAGTGATTCTTCACCATTGGGAGATAGGGACAACAACGATACATAGCAGGATATCTGAAAACGTTGTGGACGGATTTGGACGAAACTTGGTGGACCAGTTGGGTGTCTGACAAGGACGATTCCATTCGATTTTGGTGAAGATCTGAATGTGGATTCGGATATGAGAATTATTTAATTTCAAAGTGATTCTTCACCATTGAGAGATCGGGTGAAAAGCGATATATAACATGATATTTAAAAAAGTTATGGACAACTTATGAATAAACCCTCGTGGATGAATTGGTTAGGTGACAAGAACAAGCCGATTAGATTTTGGTGAAGATCCGGATCCGGATCTGGATCCAGCTAGTATAATTTTTAAGTGATTCTTCACCGTTGAGTGATATGGCCAACCAGGTGGAGGTATGCTCTCTACTGAGAGCCATTCTGGTTTTGTTTTGTTTAATTTTGCGTCCTTGACTGCAGCCTCACCTCCAAACTGATGATCAGCAGGGCAGAGACAATGCGTTCATGTGGCAGACAATGCTTTTTGCTAACAGGTCGTGCAGCATTTGCTGTTATGGGACTCGACCTGTGCCCTGCTGCCTCATCAAGTTGGGTTGTGCGATATATATATATATATATATATGGATAATTAAGTTCTGTTCTCCAACCTAGGTGACAAAAATGTCACAACGACTTATGATTGCAGCCCCTAAGGGCCTCTTGCTGTGCAAAGATGCCAGAATCAAATACTGTCACCAAGCAGATGAAGCTGCTGATTAGTTTCGCCCTTTTTGGGGGCTCGTCAGGGCAACCCATCACTGTTGCATCTACTTAGTGACTGAAGCCTTACAGCTTTTATACTGGTTAATGATGTACCCCGAGCTGTAAGTGTTGAGGATACCAGATAGTGTCCCATTACAGCTATTGCGGCACAATCTTGAACCAACAAGTGCCATCTGAAAAAGGGTGAATGGCATCTAATGCAGCTGCAGTCAAGAGTCAGTGTGACGGTATTGTTACAGCATTTGCCCATGTTTGGGGAACTTAATCATCTTCATAGAACTCCCGACTGATAAAATAATGATGATGCTTCCGGGTTGTGATTGGAGGGCCAGAAAGGCAATGTGGCAGATGGCACTTGTTGGTTCCAGATCATGGAGCAATAGCTGTAATGGGACTCGATCTGGTGTCCTCACCAATCACAGTTAAGGGTGCCTCATTAGGCAAATATATTCAGCATATGGGCTGAAAGGATGGCAAAGAGGTATGCAGACTCGTTTAGAAGTGGTCAAGATTGGGCGTGAATCTCAATCCATCTATAAACTGTCATCCCAGTGTTTCACCTGCAGGGTAATTAATCAATATGTCTGCCGACCCTCAGATGGACGTTAAACTGTGCATCCCGTCCGCAGGCAATAGTGTATGGACATTGTAGATCCCACGGTGTCCTTCGTGAAGAGTAGGCAAACTATTTCCAACTCCATGAACAACTTCCAAATTGCTGTCCTAATTACTTAGCTATGCACGTCAGTCCTGGCCAGCCAGTTCGTGAATGACTTGGTCAAAAAATGTGGGGCCAAAAACTTCCCCCAACAAGAACGTGGGAATAATCAAGGCTGTTAAGGAAGATAGACTATCTATGTACGAGTATGTATAATTTGAATGGTGAATGAAATAATCTCCTTGAAGATAATCTAGAAGTAAAACGACAATTACTAATCAATGATTCTGTCTCTGTACGTATCATTAATGCAGTATTTTTCTCAAAACCTTTCGACCATAACGCGTATTTGTGACATTGGCGAAGAGATAAACAGTATGCAAGCTGTTGTTCTTTTTTGACATGCATGCACAACATTGTTTGCTGCTCCATTGATCAGCAGACCAGTTCTTTGCCTTGAACCTGTGAACGCATTCCCCTAAATGAATGATTGTATAATATTTTGAAATGAATATGGGGTTTGGGATTAAAACAAACTTGAACTTATAATATTTAAGTTGTTTGTAATGCACCCAAATATATATGTACAGTATATTTATATATATATATATATATATATATATATATATATATATATATATATATATATATATATATATATATATATATATATCGTTGTTGAGATCAATCGGACTGATTGTGTCATTTGTTTTATCAGAGGGTTTTGTTCTTTTTTGGTCAGTATTTGCACTATGATACTTTATACTGTATGTTATGTTTTTTTGTTTAAAGTTATCTATTTATCAATTGCACGCATTCATCTGGGCATCACGCATCAAATACCATTTCACGCTGGAACATAGTGCATGTACGAGGGTTGTTCACGGTTAACGTAGACTTTTTATTCCAGAAAATCGAAGTACCATGCAGGGAAATTTATGAAACTTCACCTGTTTCCCAATGTATTCCCCTGATATATGTGCACACGTATTCAATCGATGTGGTTGCACCTCAATAGCATCTGTGCAGACATATTTGGGTCGATTCGCAGCCTGTACATTGACGTGTTAATCATTCGTAAACTGAATGCCGACCAGACGCTGCTGGAGTTGTTCAAAGATATTACAATGCCGAGTTAACAAGTTCAGAATGTATTGCCAATTATTTGGAATTTCCCAATTCACAGCAGCTGGAGTACACAGGTCCTTTGAGGCCTGGTGGAGTTTGAAGTCCAATGTAGACTAACCTTATTGCATTTCATGAATGAATGATTACTTCCACATTTGCATTACTGAAATCCAATTCTTCTGAAATTCCATTTGGCATAATCTGTGGATTCTCCAAAATTTCCTGTTCATCACGTTTACTGCTTGCTTGAATGACAGCAGGTTGTTGCATGTGAGAATGCTCAAGATCGTTCAACAATTCACGGCCATATTTGACCTCGATGAATACTTCAAGCAGAACTATGTGAATAATGTGCTTCACCAAATTGCACAGAGAGTTTTCTGTTAATTTTAGCTTGTTTGATGCTCTCCTTCACAAGGAACTTAATTATACAACACTGCTCCACAGCCCTAGCGATAATGTGGACCTCCATATTGGTTTTACCCATAGCTTGAGCAGTGTTGATGTCACATGCTGTAAAACTTATTCATGGGTAGACAATATCTTTGCACAAATTTTCTTCATTGAAAAACAGAAAAATATCAAACTGTGCAATGAAAGGGGAAGTTTTGATTATTTCTAACGCCAGTCTACCTTTATGGTTTTGAAAAAGTGGCATTTACAGAGAAACAACAACCGAAGCTGCAGGTTTGCGAGAACAACTGGGTCAGGAGGATTGCGAGAGTGAAGAGGATGGATAGAAGGAGGCTGAATGAACTGAGCGAGGAGATTTGTGTGCAGATGAGGTTATTTAGGAGAAGTTGGTAAAAAAAAAACTGGCTGAAATGGGCTGGACACTTCGTGCGGATGGAGGAAGATATAATGGTAAAGTGAGCGGATCGGTTGAGCAAGGAAGGAAGGAGAAAATGAGGTAAACCGTGGCTGAGATGGCAAGATTTTGTGAGGAGTGATATCAATAAGGTGGTGTGGTTGGTGAATCCAGAGGGAAGATAGGAAGAAGAAGAACTATAATTGTTGGATTTTCTGCAATAAAAAGTCCACATCGACCTTCAACTGCCCTCATACGTTGTAACACCTCTCATTTTTCTCCCTTTAGTCCTCAAAATGCAGCTGGAATTGATTTTTTTATTTAATACCAAACCAGGTAGAAATTGTATAATTGACTTTTTGCCAGGCTTAAGAAACAAACCTGGAAGTGACCACCTGTTGAAGCACCACATTGTGCCCACCACTCTCCGAGCAAACCAACATTGAACAACGTTGCAGCGAGGAAAGTATAAGAGACTGCGATTGTGCCATGCACCGCATGGAGTGCCCTTTTGCATGTAATGGGGGATGTACATGTAATTTGATATTTTATAATTTACTGTGTGCAAGCACGTGGCAATGATCCATTCCATGGTGTCCACAGCGTGTTCCTTCATTTATATCCCGACACGCCCTGAGCGAAGCTGCAATTTATTACTCCGCGCCTTGAATGTTCCCGTTTAATAAGAGGATGATAATAAAGGTCTTAAAGAATTTGCTTGCAGGACTTCTAAGTGAAGTGCACAATGAATATGTAGCAAAATCGTTTCAGAGATTATTAAATACATTTTATCAGTGCGTTGTCTCTTGTACTTCTTTCTTTCTCTTTGTGTCTTTCTCGCAGTAAATGGGAATATGATTGAAATTGAAAACGTTCTTACTGCCTCAAGTATGAGTGAATGAATTATTGTTTGTGTTTCAGATGAAGCTTTAGTTTTTGTTTTCTAATTCTGGTCATTTTGTTTTGTGACCAGAATTACCAATCTTGGTAAGTACACTACAGAGCAGACACAGGCTCAGTTTGACGATCAACGTGCAAGAGAAGCAGCCTCCAGATCAGGTGAGACTACAAAGCAGACACAGGCTCGGGTTGATGATAAACCCACCCCCAACCATCTTCGCACGCCTCCTCCCCCCCAGCCCTCTACCTCCCACATATCTCCCGATGTCCCTGCTCTCAAATGGTGTACTTGTGTGCTTCCCCCATCTTGTCTCCTGCTCTACTCTAGGGGCTGGGCCTGAGTTGTATGCATTTATATGTATAGGGGAAACCCCATTTTTATATGGTAGTATAGGTCCTAGGCTTTAAAAAACAAGTACAAAAAGTTTTAATTAAAACAAAAGCCGCGTCGATGTTACACAATGTCTAGATGCAGCTGTGCCTATAACATCGATGTTATAGGCACAGGACATTCCTATTGATTCGATTACTTGATGTTATTTTTGTGCAAAGTGAAAATATATCTCGGCAATTTCCCGTGTGTGGCGACGAATTTTTAATATATCTCGGCATTTTCCCGTCTGTTATTTCAGGCGGTGTATGACTGACCATGCCGCGATTTAAAAAAAATATATCTCGGCAATTTCCCGTGTGTGGCGACACGTGAACGAAGCTATGCTCCTCTCTCCACATTATTGTGACGACGTATAAATTAAATATTTCATCGTGACGATTGTCATCAAATGGACGAATTTTTAATATATCTCAGCATTTTCCCGTCTGTTATTTCGGGCGGTGTATGACTGACCATGCCGCGATTTAAACAAAATATATATATCTCGGCATTTTCCTGTCTGTTATTTCGGGCGGTGTATGACTGACCATGCCGTGATTTAAAAAAAATATATCTCAATGGACTTGAAGTTACAGGCCTTTGAGAATTCATTTAGTTCTATAAAGGGCAACTTTCATCAGATTTTCTTCCCGTTTTTTTTAAACCGAGTCTAAAACTATGTTAGCGACTGTGAAAAATGAAATGATACATCGAATTTGATTTGAAATAAAACTGTGTGAGAGAGGAAGACACCACGGGTCTACAAAACAGGCCTCAAAGCTATGCGAGTTAATAAAATGGTGGATATTTGTTTATATGAAGGCTCTCCCAGAATGGGTGGAGCTATGGTTCCCAGAATGGGTGGAGCTTTGAGGTTTTGTCTTCTCTGCAAGAACAAGAAGAACAACAACAACAGCAGAGGGCACTCTATGAGCAGCATCTGCGACACGGCTAAAAATTGGGTTCTCACTCGAAATCCCTATAGATTTTGCCCAGCTTGCCCCAAAAGTTGCCCGTCGGGCGAGAAACCATACCGGTCATATCTCGGCCATTTCTTGAGCGATTTTGACAAAAAAAATATTTTAAATAGAGGTTTTTTTTGGCTGTTGAACACGCTAAAAGCAATATTTAGTCGATTTGAGAACTGGTTTACATGATAGCGGCTCTGAAGCTCTTCCGGAGAAACCAAATCAGGTCCGAAATTTTTAATCCTCAATATCTCTTAGGTCATTTTATTATTTTAGAATTTAGATGATACGTTTTTGCTAAAAAAGGAATACAGGTTTTACTGTTAGACAACTGCCATATCACACAAATTTATTAAGATTAACACCCACATCACAATGAATTTGTGTAAACCTCCACCATATCAGATCTAATTATATGGATTGGTGCAGGCATCATCTTGCAACTTCATGCACTTGCAGAAAGGGGTGCAGCCCACCTCCTCCATGCTGCATGCACATGTGGCTCGAGCACACTTGCCACAGTTACAGGTCACTGTCCACCGCTTATTCAGAGTCTTGCACCCTGTGACTGGAACAAGGCAGTCGTTCTCTAGCTGATACCCAAAATGTAGTGGATCTATGATGCTGGGTTGGAAGAGGTGGATAATCGAGTATGTACCGAACAAGGCTCGCATTATGTGTGGAAGCAAACCCTCTGACGTTGGAGGCAAATTTTGATGTGATGAGCCCTTGGTCTGATGATATATTTGGGCACGAAGCTGTGTGAAGGACGAAAATTGGTTAGTCTCTCAACACCAGCACGAGGAATTTTTCAGCATCAGCCTTGGTCTCGGGTGTAATTGTCATTTCTCTACCGAAATTTCTAAGCAATTGGGTGGGCTGGGCTTTGAGGGCAGCTTTCTTGGTGCCTACTTTGCTCGTTGCATCACATCCAGTCAAGCAGTGCAAGGCAGGAAGGACATTGCAAACGTCTTGACCTTGACGTTCGTGCAGAATGTGCAGTGGGATATATCGCACAGTTTTGCCGCGTCCACCTCGCATTGTCATCCGTCCAAACCGCATTGCTTGCGCTCCACGATCGCATAGTTTCAGTTGTCGGATATACCAAGTCCGCCATGTGGCTATCACTGACTTCCAAGTTAAGTCTGCCTATGGCCCAAGCCATATCGGATAGTCGCTTGTCCTGCCTAGTGTCATCGTAGACTGCTGGTTGATCGTGGCCTCTGTAGGATGTGGGTAGGTCATACTTTTTCAGATTTTCTCCAAATTCGTGTAGCTGCTGACATGGCAATACTTCCTTTAGGGCTTTCGGACCATGAACTACAGATGTGTCAGGGCGCTTGGGTTTGGATAAGACGTCCTTAGGCTTATGCTGGTAGAGGACACACACCATATCTTATCATGTTCAGATGAATTTGCACCTTCGTGGTCCCAGTTGTCCATTGCTGCTGATGTGAAGTTCCCTGGGTCAAAATGGGCTGGCAACTTCATGTCCGCCTCATTTTGGTTGACAGTGAACGCGGCCATGACATGCTGGTACCGGCGAAGTTCAGTGTAGCTCATGGCCAGCGCCTGTCGATTCAGAGAGGTGACAAAGATTTTGCCACCACGTCCTAGACTGTGGGCAAACTCGGCATTCAATACAGACATTGGTGTTCTTTTCTGCCAGAATGGTGAATGTAGAACGTGTGCTGGAACATGGTCTGTATTTTCCGACATCGCTGGACTGAAAGAGAACCATCTTTGCGTGGCACCTGTTCCTCCTCCTGGTCTACATCATCGACATCTTCCTGCATGTCACTTGTTATTACTTGGTCAGCTGCGGCCCTGTATGTGGCTGGATTGAATTTAAACAAATGGCCATAAAACTGCAGGATGGGCTCTGGGATATTCATCTTTGACCAGGCTTGCTTTAAATCTTGGGCATCACAGAAGCGATCATCTAAGTCGAAGTCGTAGTCATGCAAGCATGCTCTGAATTGAGCTGCTACTAATTGCATGGGACTCACCGATCGGATACGCTCAGCAAGTACATTTGCCTCATTACCCAGCACATAGAATACCATGAGGCATTTTCTTGCAGAATCTGAGTAAGCAAAGTCTATCAGGTCGTTGAACTACTTGTAGAGGAGGTCCTTCACATCCCTATTCTGGACATTACCTTTACCTCCTATGTGGCTGTTCATCTGGTCTCGAATAGTAGAAAGTTCATAACCCTTGCCAGCACTCAGACCCATCTCAATCTCGTCAACGATCTCATTCCACACCCGCTGCTTGGCATTGAGTTGTACAGGGGCACTAAAAGTTCTGGAGCGTTCATACTGCTGAATATATTTGCACATGCACTGGTTGTGATAATAAATATCAGACCCATACACAGCATGTTCGTCTTGAAGGTCACAAGTTCGACGGAAAACATCATCCTGGAAGTAGACGGTCGCATCTAGGAATATGTTTGCTCGGTTGCTCTCGCAGATTCTATATTTGGTGAAGTCACGGTTGACTGACTTGTTGCCACATATGACGCATGTATACTGATAGTACACAGTGGCACGACCAGGTGCCACACAAGCCGGTGTTCGCATGCTGTTTGACTGTGAACGAGTTGTAGTAGGTGTTGGTGACTGGGTTGATGCACCATAGGGCACAGATTGCTTCAATGCTTCTTTCTGCTTCTCCTTAAGCTTGGCAATTTTGGTGCTATTTGTGTAGCCCTTGTAGCACGCATTTGTGACATGATAATTGAATAGAGCACCAGGCGTCAACTTCTTCAACCTTGCGAGCACCGCATCTTGTCGTGTCTCACTTGCGGATATAATCTGATCGCACCCATGTTGTGTACACACCAGCTTGTCTTGGGTGTACTCTTGGCAAATAATACAAAGCTCCTCATCAAACTCAACCGCAGCATCAGTCGCAGCGCTAAGATTGACCGCTTCCATCATGATGTTAGTCAGTTCCAATCTGAAATGGAAAGAGAGATATAAAAAAAGGGTTAAAAAATATCTTAAAACACATTGACAAATGACAATCACGAATATATCAAAGCTAGTGATGGTAGTAGGTACCTATAGTCCTATAAACATGGTTCGATTCCTTCGATTGACATTGGAATCACTTGATAGAGACTCCATATCGAATTTTTTTTGTTTTGAACGTGTTCCCCACCCCAAAAAACCTCTATTTAAAAAAGAGTTTGTCAAAATCGCTCAAGAAATGGCCAAGATATGACCGGTATGGTTTCTCGCCCGACGGGCAACTTTTGGGGCAAGCTGGGCAAAATCTACAGGGATTTCGAGCGAGAACCCAATTTTTTTTAAAGCCTAGGACCTATACTACCATATAAAAATGGGGTTTCCCCTATACATATAAATGCATACAACTCAGGCCCAGCCCCAGGAGTACTCCCTTTATTTCGTCTTATGTGTCAGTTTTTTTTTGTTTTTTTTTGTCATTAATGTTACCTCTTACACGATCCTCGATGTTGTATTAAAATAATAATAATAATAAAAACATGCAAGAGAAGCAGCCTCCAGGTCAGATGGCACTACAGAGTAGATACAGGCGCAGTTTTACGATCAACGTGCAAGACAACCAGCCTCAAGATCAGTTGAAACTACAGAGCAGACACTGACTCGGGTTGATGATCAATGTGCAGGACAAGCACCCTCAAGATCAGCTGAATTACAGGGCAGACACAGGCTGGGGTTGATGATCAATGTGCAAGACAAGCAGCCTCAAGATCAGCTGAATTACAGAGCAGACACAGGCTTGGGTTGATGATCAATGTGCAAGACAAGCAGCCTCAAGATCACCTGAATTACAGAGCAGACACAGGCTCGGGTTGATGATCAATGTGCAAGACAAGCAGCCTCAAGATCAGCTGAATTACAGAGCAGACACAGGCTCGGGTTGACAATCAACGTGCAAGACAAGCAGCCTCAAGATCAGCTGAATTACAGAGCAGACACAGGCTCGGGTTGATGATCAACGTGCAAGACAAGCAGCCTCAAGATCAGCTGAATTACAGAGCAGACACAGGCTCGGGTTGATGATCAATGTGCAAGACAAGCAGCCTCAAGATCAGCTGAATTACAGAGCAGACACAGGCTCGGGTTGATGATCAACGTGCAAGACAAGCAGCCTCAAGATCAGCTGAATTACAGAGCAGACACAGGCTCGGGTTGATCATCAATGTGCAAGACAAGCAGCCTCAAGATCAGCTGAATTACAGAGCAGACACGGGCTCGGGTTGATGATCAATGTGCAAGACAAGCAGCCTCAAGATCACCTGAATTACAGAGCAGACACAGGCTCGGGTTGATGATCAACGTGCAAGACAAGCAGCCTCAAGATCAGCTGAATTACAGAGCAGACACGGGCTCGGGTTGATGATCAATGTGCAAGACAAGCAGCCTCAAGATCAGCTGAATTACAGAGCAGACACAGGCTCGGGTTGATGATCAATGTGCAAGACGAGCAGCCTCAAGATCAGTTGAATTACAGAGCAGACACAGGCTCGGGTTGATGATCAATGTGCAAGACAAGCAGCCTCAAGATCAGCTGAATTACAGAGCAGACACAGGCTCGGGTTGATGATCAATGTGCAAGACAAGCAGCCTCAAGATCAGCTGAATTACAGAGCAGACACAGGCTTGGGTTGATGATCAACGTGCAAGACGAGCAGCCTCAAGATCAGTTGAATTACAGAGCAGACACAGGCTCGGGTTGATGATCAATGTGCAAGACGAGCAGCCTCAAGATCAGTTGAATTACAGAGCAGACACAGGCTCGGGTTGATGATCAATGTGCAAGACGAGCAGCCTCAAGATCAGCTGAATTACAGAGCAGACACAGGCTCGGGTTGATGATCAATGTGCAAGACAAGCAGCCTCAAGATCAGCTGAATTACAGAGCAGACACAGGCTTGGGTTGATGATCAACGTGCAAGACAAGCAGCCTCAAGATCAGCTGAATTACAGAGCAGACACGGGCTCGGGTTGATGATCAATGTGCAAGACAAGCAGCCTCAAGATCAGCTGAATTACAGAGCAGACACAGGCTTGGGTTGATGATCAATGTGCAAGACGAGCAGCCTCAAGATCAGCTGAATTACAGAGCAGACACGGGCTCGGGTTGATGATCAATGTGCAAGACGAGCAGCCTCAAGATCAGCTGAATTACAGAGCAGACACAGGCTCGGGTTGATGATCAATGTGCAAGACGAGCAGCCTCAAGATCAGTTGAATTACAGAGCAGACACAGGCTCGGGTTGATGATCAATGTGCAAGACAAGCAGCCTCAAGATCAGCTGAATTACAGAGCAGACACAGGCTCGGGTTGATGATCAATGTGCAAGACAAGCAGCCTCAAGATCAGCTGAATTACAGAGCAGACACAGGCTTGGGTTGATGATCAACGTGCAAGACAAGCAGCCTCAAGATCACCTGAATTACAGAGCAGACACGGGCTCGGGTTGATGATCAATGTGCAAGACGAGCAGCCTCAAGATCAGCTGAATTACAGAGCAGACACGGGCTCGGGTTGATGATCAACGTGCAAGACGAGCAGCCTCAAGATCAGCTGAATTACAGAGCAGACACAGGCTCGGGTTGATGATCAACGTGCAAGACAAGCAGCCTCAAGATCACCTGAATTACAGAGCAGACACAGGCTCGGGTTGATGATCAACGTGCAAGACAAGCAGCTTCAAGATCACCTGAATTACAGAGCAGACACAGGCTTGGGTTGATGATCAACGTGCAAGACAAGCAGCCTCAAGATCAGCTGAATTACAGAGCAGACACAGGCTCGGGTTGATGATCAATGTGCAAGACGAGCAGCCTCAAGATCAGCTGAATTACAGAGCAGACACAGGCTTGGGTTGATGATCAATGTGGAAGACGAGCAGCCTCAAGATCAGCTGAATTACAGAGCAGACACAGGCTCGGGTTGATGATCAATGCGAAAGGGGGACTATGGTTTTCCCCTCCGTCCGTGCGTGCGTGCGTGCGTTGAACCATGTGAGCGGAATATCTTGAAAAATAAATGAACTACTAACTTCTAATCCTGTGTGTGGGTGTATCTAGGCATAAGGAAGAACGCTATTCAAAATTGGGTCGCCACGTCAAAATCCAAGATGGCCACCACCATATATGTCTGAACCTTGTGAGTGGAACATCTTCAAAAATAAACGAACTACTAACTTCTAATCTGGTGTGTGGGTGTGTCTCCAACCCACTCGCAAATATTATCGACTCTTCCATGTTTCCTGCGTCTTCCACTTTGTCAACTCACATCACTTCACCGACGGGGGACCGAGGCGTTACGCTTGTTACATTTGATTGAACCGATCAAAGCAGATTGATTGACGGGATTTTATTATCAAGGCCTGCGACTTTCATTGCACGTTGAATCCCAGTCTAGACCGGAATAGTGCTGAGCCTCATCCTGGATCCCCCAAACCATTGGCAAAATTAATTGATCGATATTTGGAGAAGTCAGCATCCTACAGAGCATTAATTATCTTGGTGGAGGTGTGCATAAAATGTCGTGACTTCAGATAGATTGGATATGTTTTATATTAATATTAATTTGCTTAAGGGGGAATTGGAAACAATCATTTTTCATCTGCTTTTTCAGATCATTGTGTGCTGGCCATGTGTGTAAGAATCTCATCCTCCCGGAGAGTAGTCCTTATTGGAAGTTCAATATAGGTATGTTAGATAGCTCCCATTTTAATAAAAACATTTCCAGTAATATGGAAATGGTTGGTGCAGCAGAAAATCACGTTTAGCAATTTGAGATTGTGGTGGGATAATGCGAAGACCCAAATAGACACCTTTTTCAGCAATTCCAAACGTTACCGCAGATGGAAATGAAGGTTTTATAAAATAAAGTTTCAAAAGGATCAAAATTTAAGGGGAAGCACTGAGAAAAATAAAACTTTAGTGGAGAAAGTATCTTTTCAAAGAAATAACAGGTAATCAGACCAAGGTGCAATGGTTAGGCTCCAGATAAATCGCATTTATGAAATGGATGCTCCCACCAAATATTTATTTAACTTTAAAAATCACGTGATGTCTCAAAATCAGATTGAGTGTCTCAGACTCTCTGACCAGACATCTGTGGAGGCCAGAAGTTAATTAGCACTGTTGTTGATGAATACTATTGTGCACCGCTCCTTTCCTATGCCATCTCCAGGCATTGCAAATCGTCATTGCCGGGCACCAAAGGGGGCTCGGCAGTGACGCACGCTGAAAGAGAGTACTCAGTTTTCACTCTGGTTTCTTTCTTTCTTGTTTGTTTGTTTTCTTTCTTGGTTGTCCGGGCGATATCTCAGCCATCCTTTGAGCTAGGAAGCTGAAATTTCGGCACAGTAGTGAGCAAGTCCTTTGTCAAAAACGGTATTTTTTTTTTTTGATTAATCAATAAATTGAGGAGTTATTTAATTATTAGCGATGAATTAAGTACTTATTCAATTAATCAAATTTCCTTTCTCTTCTGACCATTAACTCAGGCACCTTTTGAGTTAGGAAGCTGATATTTGGACATGCCAATGACCAGGTGATTTGGCTGCAAAGAATATTTTTGATTTATTAATTAATCAATTAATCGATTAATTATTTAATTATTCGATTAATGACAAAAAATTTTTTTTTTTTAAAGTTACAGATTCTGATGAAATAGTGGTAGTTTATGTGTTCTCTGACCAAATTGATTAATAATTTAATTTTTTTATGATTATTATTTATTTATTTTCATTATTAATCATTTATTTATTTTCTTTCTCATTTGGCCAATATCTCAGGCACCTTTTGAGCTGGGAAGCTAATATTTGGACATGAGTGACCAAGTGATGTGGCTATCAAGGATATTTTTGATTTATTGATTAATCATTTCATCTATTAATTATTTATTGATTAATCGATTAATTAATTTATTGAGTAATCAATTAATTATTTAATTTTTTATAAATGACTTATTTAATTAAATTTCTAAAAGATACATCTTCGGATGAAGCACTAGTGGTTTAGTTATGCGATTAGCCAATTGATTATGAAAATATTTTGTGATAATCTTTTATTGATTTTAATTATACAATTAATCAATCAATTAGTGTACACCTCTCCTTCCCAATGCAGCCTCAATGAGCTGCACTGCGGTATTGCCGGGTGCCGGAGGCGCCCCGACAATGCCGCGCTGTAGGATATTTAATTATTTGGCATGGGGGCGGTGTACTTTGAATGTATGTGTACTTGTTGTACACCGCACCTTTCCTATGCCATCTCCAGGCATTGCAAATCGTCATTGCCGGGCACCGAAGGGGGCTCGGCAGTGACGCACGCTGAAAGGGAGTACTCAGTTTTCACTCTGGTTGTTTTCTTGTTTTCTTGTTGTACACCGCTCCTTTCCTATGCCATCTCCAGGCATTGCAAATCGTCATTGCCGGGCACCAAAGGGGGCTCGGCAGTGACGCACGCTGAAAGAGAGTACTCAGTTTTCACTCTGGTTTCTTGTTGTACACCGCTCCTTTCCTATGCCATCTCCAGGCATTGCAAATCGTCATTGCCGGGCACCAAAGGGGGCTCGGCAGTGACGCACGCTGAAAGAGAGTACTCAGTTTTCACTCTGGTTTCTTGTTTGTTTGTTTGTTTTCTTGGTTGTCCGGGCGATATCTCAGCCATCCTTCAAGCTAAGAAGCTGAAATTTCGGCACAATAGTGAGCAAGTCCTTTGTCAAATACGGTATTTTTTGTTTTTTGAATAATCAATTAATTGAGGAGTTATTTAATTATTAGCGTTTAATTAAGTACTTATTTAATTAATTAAATTTCATTTATCTTCTGACCATTATTAACTCAGGCACCTTTTGAGTTAGGAAGCTGATATTTGGACATGCCAATGACCAGGTGATTTGGCTGCAAAGGATATTTTTGATTTATTAATTAATCAATTAATCGATTAATTATTTAATTATTCGATTAATGACAAAAAAATTTTTTTTTTTAAAGTTACAGATTCTGATGAAATAGTGGTAGTTTATGTGTTCTCTGACCAAATTGATTAATAATTTAATTTTTTTATGATTATTATTTATTTATTTTCATTATTAATCATTTATTTATTTTCTTTCTCATTTGGCCAATATCTCAGGCACCTTTTGAGCTGGGAAGCTAATATTTGGACATGAGTGACCAAGTGATGTGGCTATCAAGGATATTTTTGATTTATTGATTAATCATTTCATCTATTAAGTATTTATTGATTAATCGATTAATTATTTATTGAGTAATCAATTAATTATTTAATTTTTTATAAATGACTTATTTAATTAAATTTCTAAAAGATACATCTTCGGATGAAGCACTACTGGTTTAGTTATGCGATTAGCCAATTGATTATGAAAATATTTTGTGATAATCTTTTATTGATTTTAATTATACAATTAATCAATCAATTAGTGTACACCTCTCCCTCCCAATGCAGCCTCAATGAGCTGCACTGCGGTATTGCCGGGCGCCGGAGGCGCCCCGGCAATGCCGCGCTGCAGCATATTTAATTATTTGGCATGGGGCGGTGTACTTTGAATGTATGTGTACTTGTTTTCTTGTTTGTTTGTTTTCTTTCTTGGTTGTCCGGACGATATCTCAGCCATCCTTTGAGCTAGGAAGCTGAAATTTCGGCACAGTAGTGAGCAAGTCCTTTGTCAAATACGGTATTTTTTGTTTTTTGAATAATCAATTAATTGAGGAGTTATTTAATTATTAGCGTTTAATTAAGTACTTATTTAATTAATTAAATTTCATTTCTCTTCTGACCATTATTAACTCAGGCACCTTTTGAGTTAGGAAGCTGATATTTGGACATGCCAATGACCAGGTGATTTGGCTGCAAAGGATATTTTTGATTTATTAATTAATCAATTAATCGATTAATTATTTAATTATTCGATTAATGACAAAAAAAATTTTTTTTTTTAAGTTACAGATTCTGATGAAATAGTGGTAGTTTATGTGTTCTCTGACCAAATTGATTAATAATTTAATTTTTTTATGATTATTATTTATTTATTTTCATTATTAATCATTTATTTATTTTCTTTCTCATTTGGCCAATATCTCAGGCACCTTTTGAGCTGGGAAGCTAATATTTGGACATGAGTGACCAAGTGATGTGGCTATCAAGGATATTTTTGATTTATTGATTAATCATTTCATCTATTAAGTATTTATTGATTAATCGATTAATTATTTATTGAGTAATCAATTAATTATTTAATTTTTTATAAATGACTTATTTAATTAAATTTCTAAAAGATACATCTTCGGATGAAGCACTACTGGTTTAGTTATGCGATTAGCCAATTGATTATGAAAATATTTTGTGATAATCTTTTATTGATTTTAATTATACAATTAATCAATCAATTAGTGTACACCTCTCCCTCCCAATGCAGCCTCAATGAGCTGCACTGCGGTATTGCCGGGCGCCAGAGGCGCCCCGGCAATGCCGCGCTGCAGCATATTTAATTATTTGGCATGGGGCGGTGTACTTTGAATGTATGTGTACTTGTTGTACACCGCTCCTTTCCTATGCCATCTCCAGGCATTGCAAATCGTCATTGCCGGGCACCAAAGGGGGCTCGGCAGTGACGCACGCTGAAAGAGAGTACTCAGTTTTCACTCTGGTTTCTTGTTGTACACCGCTCCTTTCCTATGCCATCTCCAGGCATTGCAAATCGTCATTGCCGGGCACCAAAGGGGGCTCGGCAGTGACGCACGCTGAAAGAGAGTACTCAGTTTTCACTCTGGTTTCTTGTTTGTTTGTTTTCTTGGTTGTCCGGGCGATATCTCAGCCATCCTTTGAGCTAGGAAGCTGAAATTTCGGCACAGTAGTGAGCAAGTCCTTTGTCAAATACGGTATTTTTTGTTTTTTGAATAATCAATTAATTGAGGAGTTATTTAATTATTAGCGTTTAATTAAGTACTTATTTAATTAATTAAATTTCATTTCTCTTCTGACCATTATTAACTCAGGCACCTTTTGAGTTAGGAAGCTGATATTTGGACATGCCAATGACCAGGTGATTTGGCTGCAAAGGATATTTTTGATTTATTAATTAATCAATTAATCGATTAATTATTTAATTATTCGATTAATGACCCAAAAAAATTTTTTTTTTAAGTTACAGATTCTGATGAAATAGTGGTAGTTTATGTGTTCTCTGACCAAATTGATTACCAATTTAATTTTTTTATGATTATTATTTATTTATTTTCATTATTAATCATTTATTTATTTTCTTTCTCATTTGGCCAATATCTCAGGCACCTTTTGAGCTGGGAAGCTAATATTTGGACATAAGTGACCAAGTGATGTGGCTATCAAGGATATTTTTGATTTATTGATTAATCATTTCATCTATTAATTATTTATTGATTAATCGATTAATTATTTATTGAGTAATCAATTAATTATTTAATTTTTTATAAATGACTTATTTAATTAAATTTCTAAAAGATACATCTTCGGATGAAGCACTAGTGGTTTAGTTATGCGATTAGCCAATTGATTATGAAAATATTTTGTGATAATCTTTTATTGATTTTAATTATACAATTAATCAATCAATTAGTGTACACCTCTCCCTCCCAATGCAGCCTCAATGAGCTGCACTGCGGTATTGCCGGGCGCCGGAGGCGCCCCGGCAATGCCGCGCTGCAGCATATTTAATTATTTGGCATGGGGCGGTGTACTTTGAATGTATGTGTACTTGTTTTCTTGTTTGTTTGTTTTCTTTCTTGGTTGTCCGGACGATATCTCAGCCATCCTTTGAGCTAGGAAGCTGAAATTTCGGCACAGTAGTGAGCAAGTCCTTTGTCAAATACGGTATTTTTTGTTTTTTGAATAATCAATTAATTGAGGAGTTATTTAATTATTAGCGTTTAATTAAGTACTTATTTAATTAATTAAATTTCATTTCTCTTCTGACCATTATTAACTCAGGCACCTTTTGAGTTAGGAAGCTGATATTTGGACATGCCAATGACCAGGTGATTTGGCTGCAAAGGATATTTTTGATTTATTAATTAATCAATTAATCGATTAATTATTTAATTATTCGATTAATGACAAAAAAAATTTTTTTTTTTAAGTTACAGATTCTGATGAAATAGTGGTAGTTTATGTGTTCTCTGACCAAATTGATTAATAATTTAATTTTTTTATGATTATTATTTATTTATTTTCATTATTAATCATTTATTTATTTTCTTTCTCATTTGGCCAATATCTCAGGCACCTTTTGAGCTGGGAAGCTAATATTTGGACATGAGTGACCAAGTGATGTGGCTATCAAGGATATTTTTGATTTATTGATTAATCATTTCATCTATTAAGTATTTATTGATTAATCGATTAATTATTTATTGAGTAATCAATTAATTATTTAATTTTTTATAAATGACTTATTTAATTAAATTTCTAAAAGATACATCTTCGGATGAAGCACTACTGGTTTAGTTATGCGATTAGCCAATTGATTATGAAAATATTTTGTGATAATCTTTTATTGATTTTAATTATACAATTAATCAATCAATTAGTGTACACCTCTCCCTCCCAATGCAGCCTCAATGAGCTGCACTGCGGTATTGCCGGGCGCCGGATGCGCCCCGGCAATGCCGCGCTGCAGCATATTTAATTATTTGGCATGGGGCGGTGTACTTTGAATGTATGTGTACTTGTTGTACACCGCACCTTTCCTATGCCATCTCCAGGCATTGCAAATCGTCATTGCTGGGCACCGAAGGGGGCTCGGCAGTGACGCACGCTGAAAGAGAGTACTCAGTTTTCACTCTGGTTGTTTTCTTGTTGTACACCGCACCTTTCCTATGCCATCTCCAGGCATTGCAAATCGTCATTGCTGGGCACCGAAGGGGGCTCGGCAGTGACGCACGCTGAAAGAGAGTACTCAGTTTTCACTCTGGTTGTTTTCTTGTTGTACACCGCTCCTTTCCTATGCCACCTCCAGGCATTGCAAATCGTCATTGCCGGGCACCGAAGGGGGCTCGGCAGTGACGCACGCTGAAAGAGAGTACTCAGTTTTCACTCTGGTTTCTTGTTTGTTTTCTTTCTTGTTTGTTTTCTTTCTTGGTTGTCCGGACGATATCTCAGCCATCCTTTGAGCTAGGAAGCTGAAATTTCGGCACAGTCGTGAGCAAGTCCTTTGTCAAATACGGTATTTTTTGTTTTTTGAATAATCAATTAATTGAGGAGTTATTTAATTATTAGCGTTTAATTAAGTACTTATTTAATTAATTAAATTTCATTTCTCTTCTGACCATTATTAACTCAGGCACCTTTTGAGTTAGGAAGCTGATATTTGGACATGCCAATGACCAGGTGATTTGGCTGCAAAGGATATTTTTGATTTATTAATTAATCAATTAATCGATTAATTATTTAATTATTCGATTAATGACCCAAAAAATTTTTTTTTTTAAGTTACAGATTCTGATGAAATAGTGATAGTTTATGTGTTCTCTGACCAAATTGATTACCAATTTAATTTTTTTATGATTATTATTTATTTATTTTCATTATTAATCATTTATTTATTTTCTTTCTCATTTGGCCAATATCTCAGGCACCTTTTGAGCTGGGAAGCTAATATTTGGACATAAGTGACCAAGTGATGTGGCTATCAAGGATATTTTTGATTTATTTGTTTTCTTTCTTGGTTGTCCGGACGATATCTCAGCCATCCTTTGAGCTAGGAAGCTGAAATTTCGGCACAGTAGTGAGCAAGTCCTTTGTCAAATACGGTATTTTTTGTTTTTTGAATAATCAATTAATTGAGGAGTTATTTAATTATTAGCGTTTAATTAAGTACTTATTTAATTAATTAAATTTCATTTATCTTCTGACCATTATTAACTCAGGCACCTTTTGAGTTAGGAAGCTGATATTTGGACATGCCAATGACCAGGTGATTTGGCTGCAAAGGATATTTTTGATTTATTAATTAATCAATTAATCGATTAATTATTTAATTATTCGATTAATGACAAAAAATTTTTTTTTTTTTAAGTTACAGATTCTGATGAAATAGTGGTAGTTTATGTGTTCTCTGACCAAATTGATTAATAATTTAATTTTTTTATGATTATTATTTATTTATTTTCATTATTAATCATTTATTTATTTTCTTTCTCATTTGGCCAATATCTCAGGCACCTTTTGAGCTGGGAAGCTAATATTTGGACATGAGTGACCAAGTGATGTGGCTATCAAGGATATTTTTGATTTATTGATTAATCATTTCATCTATTAAGTATTTATTGATTAATCGATTAATTATTTATTGAGTAATCAATTAATTATTTAATTTTTTATAAATGACTTATTTAATTAAATTTCTAAAAGATACATCTTCGGATGAAGCACTACTGGTTTAGTTATGCGATTAGCCAATTGATTATGAAAATATTTTGTGATAATCTTTTATTGATTTTAATTATACAATTAATCAATCAATTAGTGTACACCTCTCCCTCCCAATGCAGCCTCAATGAGCTGCACTGCGGTATTGCCGGGCGCCGGAGGCGCCCCGGCAATGCCGCGCTGCAGCATATTTAATTATTTGGCATGGGGCGGTGTACTTTGAATGTATGTGTACTTGTTTTCTTTCTTTCTTGGTTGTCCGGACGATATCTCAGCCATCCTTTGAGCTAGGAAGCTGAAATTTCGGCACAGTAGTGAGCAAGTCCTTTGTCAAATACGGTATTTTTTGTTTTTTGAATAATCAATTAATTGAGGAGTTATTTAATTATTAGCGTTTAATTAAGTACTTATTTAATTAATTAAATTTCATTTATCTTCTGACCATTATTAACTCAGGCACCTTTTGAGTTAGGAAGCTGATATTTGGACATGCCAATGACCAGGTGATTTGGCTGCAAAGGATATTTTTGATTTATTAATTAATCAATTAATCGATTAATTATTTAATTATTCGATTAATGACAAAAAAAATTTTTTTTTTTAAGTTACAGATTCTGATGAAATAGTGGTAGTTTATGTGTTCTCTGACCAAATTGATTAATAATTTAATTTTTTTATGATTATTATTTATTTATTTTCATTATTAATCATTTATTTATTTTCTTTCTCATTTGGCCAATATCTCAGGCACCTTTTGAGCTGGGAAGCTAATATTTGGACATGAGTGACCAAGTGATGTGGCTATCAAGGATATTTTTGATTTATTGATTAATCATTTCATCTATTAAGTATTTATTGATTAATCGATTAATTATTTATTGAGTAATCAATTAATTATTTAATTTTTTATAAATGACTTATTTAATTAAATTTCTAAAAGATACATCTTCGGATGAAGCACTACTGGTTTAGTTATGCGATTAGCCAATTGATTATGAAAATATTTTGTGATAATCTTTTATTGATTTTAATTATACAATTAATCAATCAATTAGTGTACACCTCTCCCTCCCAATGCAGCCTCAATGAGCTGCACTGCGGTATTGCCGGGCGCCGGAGGCGCCCCGGCAATGCCGCGCTGCAGCATATTTAATTATTTGGCATGGGGCGGTGTACTTTGAATGTATGTGTACTTGTTTTCTTTCTTTCTTGGTTGTCCGGACGATATCTCAGCCATCCTTTGAGCTAGGAAGCTGAAATTTCGGCACAGTAGTGAGCAAGTCCTTTGTCAAATACGGTATTTTTTGTTTTTTGAATAATCAATTAATTGAGGAGTTATTTAATTATTAGCGTTTAATTAAGTACTTATTTAATTAATTAAATTTCATTTATCTTCTGACCATTATTAACTCAGGCACCTTTTGAGTTAGGAAGCTGATATTTGGACATGCCAATGACCAGGTGATTTGGCTGCAAAGGATATTTTTGATTTATTAATTAATCAATTAATCGATTAATTATTTAATTATTCGATTAATGACAAAAAAATTTTTTTTTTTTAAGTTACAGATTCTGATGAAATAGTGGTAGTTTATGTGTTCTCTGACCAAATTGATTAATAATTTAATTTTTTTATGATTATTATTTATTTATTTTCATTATTAATCATTTATTTATTTTCTTTCTCATTTGGCCAATATCTCAGGCACCTTTTGAGCTGGGAAGCTAATATTTGGACATGAGTGACCAAGTGATGTGGCTATCAAGGATATTTTTGATTTATTGATTAATCATTTCATCTATTAAGTATTTATTGATTAATCGATTAATTATTTATTGAGTAATCAATTAATTATTTAATTTTTTATAAATGACTTATTTAATTAAATTTCTAAAAGATACATCTTCGGATGAAGCACTACTGGTTTAGTTATGCGATTAGCCAATTGATTATGAAAATATTTTGTGATAATCTTTTATTGATTTTAATTATACAATTAATCAATCAATTAGTGTACACCTCTCCCTCCCAATGCAGCCTCAATGAGCTGCACTGCGGTATTGCCGGGCGCCGGAGGCGCCCCGGCAATGCCGCGCTGCAGCATATTTAATTATTTGGCATGGGGCGGTGTACTTTGAATGTATGTGTACTTGTTTGTTTTCTTTCTTGGTTGTCCGGGCGATATCTCAGCCATCCTTTGAGCTAGGAAGCTGAAATTTCGGCACAGTAGTGAGCAAGTCCTTTGTCAAATACGGTATTTTTTGTTTTTTGAATAATCAATTAATTGAGGAGTTATTTAATTATTAGCGTTTAATTAAGTACTTATTTAATTAATTAAATTTCATTTCTCTTCTGACCATTATTAACTCAGGCACCTTTTGAGTTAGGAAGATGATATTTGGACATGCCAATGACCAGGTGATTTGGCTGCAAAGGATATTTTTGATGTATTAATTAATCAATTAATCGATAATTATTTAATTATTCGATTAATGACAAAAAAATTTTTTTTTTTAAAGTTACAGATTCTGATGAAATAGTGGTAGTTTATGTGTTCTCTGACCAAATTGATTAATAATTTAATTTTTTTATGATTATTATTTATTTATTTTCATTATTAATCATTTATTTATTTTCTTTCTCATTTGGCCAATATCTCAGGCACCTTTTGAGCTGGGAAGCTAATATTTGGACATGAGTGACCAAGTGATGTGGCTATCAAGGATATTTTTGATTTATTGATTAATCATTTCATCTATTAAGTATTTATTGATTAATCGATTAATTATTTATTGAGTAATCAATTAATTATTTAATTTTTTATAAATGACTTATTTAATTAAATTTCTAAAAGATACATCTTCGGATGAAGCACTACTGGTTTAGTTATGCGATTAGCCAATTGATTATGAAAATATTTTGTGATAATCTTTTATTGATTTTAATTATACAATTAATCAATCAATTAGTGTACACCTCTCCCTCCCAATGCAGCCTCAATGAGCTGCACTGCGGTATTGCCGGGCGCCGGAGGCGCCCCGGCAATGCCGCGCTGCAGCATATTTAATTATTTGGCATGGGGCGGTGTACTTTGAATGTATGTGTACTTGTTGTACACCGCTCCTTTCCTATGCCATCTCCAGGCATTGCAAATCGTCATTGCCGGGCACCAAAGGGGGCTCGGCAGTGACGCACGCTGAAAGAGAGTACTCAGTTTTCACTCTGGTTTCTTGTTTGTTTTCTTTCTTGTTTGTTTTCTTTCTTGGTTGTCCGGACGATATCTCAGCCATCCTTTGAGCTAGGAAGCTGAAATTTCGGCACAGTCGTGAGCAAGTCCTTTGTCAAATACGGTATTTTTTGTTTTTTGAATAATCAATTAATTGAGGAGTTATTTAATTATTAGCGTTTAATTAAGTACTTATTTAATTAATTAAATTTCATTTCTCTTCTGACCATTATTAACTCAGGCACCTTTTGAGTTAGGAAGCTGATATTTGGACATGCCAATGACCAGGTGATTTGGCTGCAAAGGATATTTTTGATTTATTAATTAATCAATTAATCGATTAATTATTTAATTATTCGATTAATGACCCAAAAAATTTTTTATTTTTAAGTTACAGATTCTGATGAAATAGTGGTAGTTTATGTGTTCTCTGACCAAATTGATTAATAATTTAATTTTTTTATGATTATTATTTATTTATTTTCATTATTAATCATTTATTTATTTTCTTTCTCATTTGGCCAATATCTCAGGCACCTTTTGAGCTGGGAAGCTAATATTTGGACATAAGTGACCAAGTGATGTGGCTATCAAGGATATTTTTGATTTATTGATTAATCATTTCATCTATTAATTATTTATTGATTAATCGATTAATTATTTATTGAGTAATCAATTAATTATTTAATTTTTTATAAATGACTTATTTAATTAAATTTCTAAAAGATACATCTTCGGATGAAGCACTAGTGGTTTAGTTATGCGATTAGCCAATTGATTATGAAAATATTTTGTGATAATCTTTTATTGATTTTAATTATACAATTAATCAATCAATTAGTGTACACCTCTCCCTCCCAATGCAGCCTCAATGAGCTGCACTGCGGTATTGCCGGGCGCCAGAGGCGCCCCGGCAATGCCGCGCTGCAGCATATTTAATTATTTGGCATGGGGCGGTGTACTTTGAATGTATTTGTACTTGTTTGTTTTCTTGTTTGTTTTCTTTCTTGGTTGTCCGGACGATATCTCAGCCATCCTTTGAGCTAGGAAGCTGAAATTTCGGCACAAGAGTGAGCAAGTCCTTTCTCAAAAACGGTATTTTTCTTTTTTGATTAATCAATAAATTGAGGAGTTATTTAATTATTAGCGATTAATTAAGTACTTATTTAATTAATCAAATTTCCTTTCTCTTCTGACCATTAACTCAGGCACCTTTTGAGTTAGGAAGCTGATATTTGGACATGCCAATGACCAGGTGATTTGGCTGCAAAGGATATTTTTGATTTATTAATTAATCAATTAATCGATTAATTATTTAATTATTCGATTAATGACAAAAAATTTTTTTTTTTTAAAGTTACAGATTCTGATGAAATAGTGGTAGTTTATGTGTTCTCTGACCAAATTGATTAATAATTTAATTTTTTTATGATTATTATTTATTTATTTTCATTATTAATCATTTATTTATTTTCTTTCTCATTTGGCCAATATCTCAGGCACCTTTTGAGCTGGGAAGCTAATATTTGGACATGAGTGACCAAGTGATGTGGCTATAAAGGATATTTTTGATTTATTGATTAATCATTTCATCTATTAATTATTTATTGATTAATCGATTAATTATTTATTGAGTAATCAATTAATTATTTAATTTTTTATAAATGACTTATTTAATTAAATTTCTAAAAGATACATCTTCGGATGAAGCACTAGTGGTTTAGTTATGCGATTAGCCAATTGATTATGAAAATATTTTGTGATAATCTTTTATTGATTTTAATTATACAATTAATCAATCAATTAGTGTACACCTCTCCCTCCCAATGCAGCCTCAATGAGCTGCACTGCGGTATTGCCGGGCGCCGGAGGCGCCCCGGCAATGCCGCGCTGCAGCATATTTAATTATTTGGCATGGGGCGGTGTACTTTGCATGTATGTGTACTTGTTCGAGTTAATTTTCCTGCGCAAATGTACAGGATGATGCAATAGATGTGTGCAGTGTTCAGGCAAGGCTTGTCTTACCTGAAGGTGCAAGCAAAGGGTGAATTTGGCAGTTCCTTTGTTCCTGGAATAAATGGACAATCGCTTGCAACTTTGGCTTCAGGCCAAAGCCCCTGGAGCTTTCAATACAGTCTGGCACCCGGCCTTGCTCTCCAGATACCCTGCCTATGGTATCCAAGACCGACTCCACACATGGCTTACTGACTTCCTCTGCTCTTGTAATTATGTGACTTCAAAATAATCCTAAAAGTAGGTGATTACTAAAGCATGGAATCAAATTGCAAGTGCGTGTACGAGTAACATATTGGGAAGTATCAGAAAGGCGTAGCGTTTATACATGTACATGTGGTCGGCAAAACTTTTCAAAGTTAGTCTTTCTTTTCAAAGAAAGATCGTTTTATTTTCCCCTTGACCGGTGCATCTTCTACCTTTCAGGGAGTCTGTGAGTCATTGATGAACAGCTCCTTGAAGCCAGTATGCTAAGCTGGTGTCAAATAAAATAAAATAAAAAACACCTTTAGAGGCCATTTTTCCCCGCAAGCGGGGGTTGGCCTTTTGCGGGGACCGTGGTTGTTGTTTTTTGGTCCCCTTTTTGAAGCAATGTTTTACGGCCGGATTCCCTTCCTGCCGCCAACCCTGTTTGTCGCCTTTTACGACAAACAGGGAATTACCAGTGAACTGGTACTCAATTTGCCAACCTCGGAAGGCATGAACAGGCTGAGTCAACCCCCCTGGTGTTAATTCAGCGATCGACCGGGATTCGAACCCAGGATCCTAGGAATCCTAAGCTGGAATTCAGCGATCGACCGGGATTCGAACCCAGGATCCTAGGAATCCTAAGCTGGCACCCTAACCGCTAGCCCAACACCAGGCTAGTGTCAAATAAGATGGAAGATAATTTTTGTAAGATCGGTGTTTCTCTTGACGATGCTTGCCATAAGGAAACATACTGGAGACAGAAAGGTCTGTCATCTGTGGAAAGTTCATCTCCTTCTCAGAAGAATCTCCTGGAGTGGATGAATTATGGATGGCGTTCATCCTTTTATCACGTTCATCTGGCAGGGATCAGGTGACTGCGGGAGAGATCGTTCTCCTTGGGTTGGAAATCTCTGCGTCACTCTCTTCTGCACTATGCTGGCAAACTGGTTTATGCACAAGAGTTATATATATACCTGTGATGGTTCGCTCATAAATATTACCGATTAATCATCTTTTGCCCTTTTTTAGAGTTACCCGCCTTTACTAGAGTTACCCGAAACTCTAGACTCGAGAGTTCAGAGTTAAAAAATACCCGCCCTATGGCGAATGGACCGCAATCTTTTTCTTGTGCTGCTTTTGACTTTTTTATGGCATAGCTCATAGGGCAAAGCCGTGTAGAACAGTGTTTGTCCATATGTATGTATGTATGTATGTATGTATGTATGTATGTATGTATGTATGTATGTCCCCTCAAACGTATACCATCAGAGCTGAGGATCTGGTCACATGACAGGATGATGTGATTACGTCTGATGTCATTACGGCAGTACGGCGGCTGACTCTTTACACACCGCCATTTTAATTCCAATTTGTTCAGGCTGAACATATCGTCGAACCTGTCATATATCACAATCGCGATGCTCTACCTTCACGTTTTTCATTCAGTGTGAAACACAAACAAAGCGATTGTTAAAATGACCATCAAATATCGAAAACATCGGCGTTAGTATCTTGCAACAATACGGTACAATACGGTACAAAGCTTTATGCCGACACTTTGGACGGCTTTGGACAAATTAAGCCCAGGTTTCTTAATACAGTAGTGTATCGTTGCAGTAGTATAATTTTCGTAATAATAATAATATAGTAAATATAACCTTAAAACTTTATCGGCTGAAGTGATCTAATTCAAACTAGGTACAAGTCTGTCTAATGTTTAAGGATTAAGTGATTCGATTTTGGGATCAAATGTAAAATCTGCAATAGGTCTATAACTCGAGAATGGCAGAAGTGATCCAATTCAAATTTGGTACAGGTAGGTATAATATTGTAAAGATTAAGAGAATAGATTTTGGGGTCAAAGGTCAAATCTGTAATAGGTCTATAACTTGAGAACGGCTGAAGTGATCTCATTAAAACTTGGTACAGGTATGTATAATGTTGTAAAGATTAAGAGTGAATATATTTTGGGGTCAAAGGTCAAATCTGTAATAGATCTATAACTTGAGAATGGCTAAAGGGATTTAATTCAAACTTAGTACAAGTATGCATAATGTTGTAAGGATTAAGTGATTCGATTTTGGGGTCAAAGGTCAAAGGTAAAATCTGTAATAGGTCTATAACTCGAGAATGGCTGAAGTGATCCAATTTAAATTTGGCACAAGTATGTATAATGATGTAAAGATTAAATGATTAGATTTTGGGTTCAAGGGGTCAACGTTTAAAGGTCAAAGTCTGTAATAGGTCTATAACTTGAGAATGGCCAAAGGGATCTAATTTACAATTTGGCACAGGTATGTATAATGATGTTGTGGTGCTGTGCACACACGACTCGATTGCCAGAGAGGTAGGCCACAACGCGTTGGTACAACAAGAGTCTTTATTCAGAGCTCGCACTTCAGCACTGGGCGGGCTCGAGCTTCGAGCCCGCATATATCTCCCGTGGCCACGCCTTGCCCCCGGGCATGGCCGATCGGCCGAAAGGCGGGGCATGCATTTCAGTTCCCCACCTGGACGCTCACGCCACCCACTGGTGCACGGATTTATTGTCCCTTGTGCCCGCCACACGCACCTCCCCAGAATTCCCGCGCACCTGAAGGGTGAGCTTGCGGGGAAGCCGGATGACCCGGGCGAAATGCCCCCTGGCGATGCGTGCAGGGCTGGGGGGTAGCGGGACGGCGGGGCTGGGGGGTGCTGGGGGTCTGACCGCCGGGGGGCGGCCTCGACGCGGAGGCAGAGCTGCTTGCGGGGGGTGGTCCAGATCGAGGTGGGCCGGCTTGAGGCGGTCCACGGAGATACGATCCGGGGCGCCGCCAATGTCGACGGTGAAATATTTGTCCCCGGTCTCCAGCACGCGGTAGGGCCCGTCGTACGGGGGCCGTAGCGGTGCCCAGTGGGCGTCGTGCCGGACGAAGACGTACTCCCCCATGCGAAGCTCCGGGGTGACGTGGGAGGACGGGCAACCGTGGTGTGCCGTCGGCACCGGGGCAAACCTCCGGGCAGTCTCCTGCAGGGTGGCCACGGACCAAGAAGCCGTGGAGTCGGGGATAAATTCGCCCGGTACCCGCAGTGGTTGCCCGAAGACCAGCTCCACCGAGGACGCGCGCAGGTCGTCCTTGGGCGCCGTCCTGAGGCCCAGCAGGACCCAGGGGAGCCTGTCGGCCCAGCTGCCGTCGCGGAGGCTGGCCCGGAGCGCGGCCTTCATCGAGCGATGAAAGCACTCGCACAGGCCTTTGGCCTGGGGGTGGTAGGCTGTGGTGCGGTGCAGTTTGACGCCGAGCCCTTGCGCCACCATGCCCCAGAGCTCCGAGGTGAACTGGAGGCCGCGGTCAGACGAGATGTCCGAGGGGGCGCTGAACCGGGCAACCCAAGTGGCGATGAAGGCTTGCCCCACATCCGCCGCAGACGTTGCCACCAATGGCATGGCCTCCGGCCACTGTGTGGTGCGGGCCACCATGGTGAGGAGGTGGGTGAACCCCCGCGAGGGGGGCGCAGCTCCCACCAAGTCGACGTGGACGTGGTCGAACCGACGCTCGGGCACCATAAACGGGGCCTGGGCCTGGGTGTGGCGGTGGACCTTTGCACGCGAGGCACGTCCTGGCCCAGTCGCGGACGTCCTTCCTGAGGCCATGCCAGACGAACTTCGCCGCGACGAGCCGATTGGTTCAGCCGTTGCTGACCCCCGAACGCGCCATGGCTACCAACACCGTCGCAATCAAACTCCCTGAGTTTTGGGAAGCACAAGCAGACGTTTGGTTTGTGCAAGCCGAAGCTCAGTTCCAACTCCGGGGCATCACGTCGGGGTCACCAGTGTGGTGCTGTGCACACACGACTCGATTGCCAGAGAGGTAGGCCACAACGCGTTGGTACAACAAGAGTCTTTATTCAGAGCTCGCACTTCAGCACTGGGCGGGCTCGAGCTTCGAGCCCGCATATATCTCCCGAGGCCACGCCTTGCCCCCGGGCGTGGCCGATCGGCCGAAAGGCGGGGCATGCATTTCAGTTCCCCGCCTGGACGCTCGCGCCACCCACTGGTGCACGGAATTATTGTCCCTTGTCTGCGGTGGCGGCCGCGGCGGACGTGCTGGCAGCGGTGGTGGTGGCGGCGGCGGCGGTAGTGGGCGGGGTGCAGCAGCGGCCACGAGGGAAGCCGGGGGCGCTGGAGCCTCCACACCAGGAGCCACTGCGGCAGCACCGTACACCGACCGCGTGTCGCAGGCCGCGAAGCTGCGGTAAAGATTAAATGATTAGATTTTGGGTTCAAGGGGTCAAAGGTTAAAGGTCAAAGTCTGTAATCGGTCTATAACTTGAGAATGGCTAAAGGGGTCTAATTAAAACTTGGTACAGATATGTATAATGACGTAAAGATTATCTGATTAGATTTTCGGTTCAATGAGTCAAAGGTCAGAGGTCATGTCAGGTTAAAATGTGCTAACTTGGGCACAGCTGAATGGATTTAAATCAAACTTGATACAAGTATGTATAATGATGTAATAATGTGGTCAGAGGCATATCAGTCGATGTCATGACATTGAAGAGTGCTGTTATAGTTTTTCAGGTTTTGTTCATGAGTACTAAAGCTAAAAATCTCATCGATCACGCCTACTACTTGAGAATCCATGTGTCATCCTATGTCATATATATTAGTTTGTCAATTTTTATTGTTTTCTTTGCCATGTGGCAAGTAGGATTTGTCTCAATAGGATGGTGCATGGATAGTTAGGGCACTTGCTTTTGAGCTGGCTATTCTGCGTTGGATTCCTGCACCGGCTATAACTAACCGATTGGTGCTTCACAGGCAGGGTAGTACATCACACAAGTAAACAGTCCCTCGGATGGATGTTAAACTGGCTGTCTCATATCGTTTAACACCGTTTCCTGCAATTGTATGTAATGGGGAGCTACATTTGAAAAATAAATCGATAAAAGGAGAAGGAGGGGATTGGAAGAGACTAAGTTGGGTGGGGAAGAAGATGGAAGGGAAATATGGTTATAGAGAAAGAAATATGAAGAAAGGACATGCAGAAACCTCACCCACCCTAAAACCAACATTCCCAACTACCTATATCTGTTGAAATCCAGATAATTATCCCGCGCATGCAAAGCGAAAAGCGGGGTTATGCAATTGGTTCATGTCTGTCTGTTCGTCTGTCTGTCTTATCAGTTTACTAGGAAAATTATCCATCCACAGTGATGGGAAAAGTTTATGCTAATCTCTGTATTTAAATTAATTAATGGACTTGAAAAGGATAATTGTGTTGCACTCTTGGCTTCACTCAGAGCCAAGGTTCTGAGCTACTTATACTGTCCACCGTGAAATGGTGGTGCAACATCAGGCAGCGGAGGTTGAATTTGTCTAAAAAGAGGGAAAATATCCTCCTTGCAAAATAAAATTTGCCATTGATCAACATTATTCATGCCTGTTCTCCCATAATTTCAAAAGTGAAGGTTGAGCTTTTCAAATGAAACACGGGAAGAAGCTACCGTCCATTCGGAGACAGACGTACGCACGGACAGACATCACGGTTCACAATATATATAATTTTAATGATTTCCCTTCGAATGAACTTCAACATAGAAAGAGGCCATTTGGCCCATCAAGCCTGCACAATGGTTGCCAACCTATGACAGTTTTTAAACTGTGACTTACACTACAGAGCAGACACAGGCTGGTTCACAATTTGTGCGCCACCCTCTTTACCGCCACCCTCTTTTACACCACCTTATTTAACACGTTAAATTAGCCATTCGTGCCCATTGTTTGTGTGGCTTGGAATGGTAGAGAGCCAGGCTGTATCTCATGAGCACTCAGGGTGAGACACCGTACAGTTTGCCAAATTCAGAGCCAAAGTACTGCTGAACTACAGGTTTGTGTTCCGAATCATGGTCTGATTCGAGTTCTACAGTGTTCAAAATATAAAATTCAATTCAATTGAAGTAGTTCCTTAATCATAGATGGATAGACAGACCAATTTATTGCTTATCGCCACTTTGCACTATGCACATGTGGTAACAAGTACAATGTCTGTTCTGTCCCTTGTCAATGTGCAAGACTGCCTGCAAAACATTGACATACTATTGTTCATAAAACTCAGATTAGAAACCTAAAAAATATGCACAGTGCCTCGAAGGCCGAAGCAATCCTTTCAATACAACAACAACAACAACATGCATTTTAAGGCCATTTTCCCTGCTAGAGCGGGGGTTAGCCTTGCGGTCCCCATGACAATCTTCTCCATCTTGCCCTATTTTCTGCATCTCTCCTTGTTAACCCCCTTGCCCGCATTTCTTCTTCCACCATCTTTAGCCAAGTCTTTCTCGGTCTTCCCCGTCCTCTACTTCCTTCTACATTCATTTCCATCACTCTTCTCAACCAGTCACTTTCATCCTTCCTCAACACATGACCAAACCATCTCAACCTGTTCCTCTTCACAGCATCAATCACAGGCAATATTCCCATCATCTTTCGCAATTCATCATTTGTCTTCCTCTCTCTCAACGATACTCCGCACATCCATCGAACCATTCGCATTTCCACCCTTTCCAACCTTCGTTGCTGCTCTACGTTCATTACCCATGTCTTGCTCCCATAAATCATAACACTTCTCACACATGCAGCATACACCTTTCCCTTCAGCTTCATTGACACTCCCCTACTCATCAGCACACCACTCAGTTCCCGAAACTTCTTCCATGCACATCTCACTCTAGTAACCGTTGCCGAGTCTGATCCACCTTCTCCATTCAGCATGTCTCCGAGGTAGCAAAATGTTTTCACACCTTCCAGCTTCATGCCGTCTGCAAGATCCAACTCAACATTTCCTCCATCGGCAGCTCCCTCTGTGCACACCTTACATTTGAATGTAGCTGCCACACTGGTTAATGACCCTCTCAGACCACTACATTTTTGATGAACCCACTCAGCGCACATTGTACATTGAATGGAGTTCACTCCGACACCCTTCCTACACACAGCACAGGGCCACTTCCCAGTTCTTTCTACCTCACCACATGCTTTACCACTTGCCATCACCTTCGTCTTTCCGATATTCACCTTCAGACCTTTTGTCTCCATACATTCCTTCCACTTGTTCATCTTTTCCTTCAGTCCATCCATACTTTCCGCAATCAACACCAGATCATCTGCATACAACAACTCCCACGGTAAACCCTCCTTTACGTTCTGAGCCAGCACCTCCATCACAGCTACAAATAGTAGTGGACTTAGTACCGACCCCTGATGCACTCCCACCTTCACCTCAAACTCACCACTGTTCCCGTCCTTCGTCCTTACAGCTGTGCGCGCTCTTTTGTACATTGCCATCACTACTCTGATCAACCATTCCTCCACTCCTAACTTCCTCATTGCCCATGTCACTATTTCGCGTGGAACCCTATCGAATGCTTTCTCACCACATGAATGCTTTCCTTTCCTTCCATGAATCCTTTCATTCTATTATATAATGATGACATCAAAAATGATGGTCCCCTTGCCATTCCATAAATGTCACTTAAAGTAGCCTGAAGCTGACAAGATAGATGATTTGTGAGTAAACCACACCTAACTCACACATTACACACCCAGCCTTCCAGCACACCTTGTACTGCGAGTCAAAGCAGGCATCATCACGTTTCTGACAATGTGTACGTGAGCAGAAAACCATTCACCATGGATGATGTTAAGTGAAGAGAAAAGAGCCAGCACATTATTTACATATCTGACAGGATAAATCAGAAGTATGCACACTCGCCTCTAAGCTGTCGAGACTAGGTTCGAATCCTGGCCTGGCTATAAACGATCATTTTGGTGTTTCAGAGGCAGGTTGATCCATCAATGTGTGGGTCGTCCCTCAGATGGACACATACTGTTGTCCAATCTGCTGATTAGTTGGTGTAATGTTAAAGATCCCATGGTGTCCTTCGTGAGCAATAGGCAATCCATTGTCAGCATCCTGGCTAAATTTCAAAATCCTGTTTTCTATTTGTCATTATGGGGTATTGAGTGTGGATTGATGAGGGAAAAAATGAATTTAAACGATTTCAGCATAAGGCTGCAACGTAACAAAATGTGAGAAAAGTGAAGGGGTCTGAATACTTTCTGAATGCACTGAATCGTTTTTGGCCCTATCTCCCAATGGTGAAGAATCACTTAAGAAATTCTAGTAGCCGGGTCCGAATCTGGATCTTCACCGAAATCTAATAATTTTATCCTTGTCACATACGCTACATCTCTGCCAAATTTCGCCTGAATCCGTCAACAACTTTTTGAGATATCTTGTTCAAAAACAAACAGACAGACAGTGAGACAGGGGTGAAAACATAACCTCCATCCACCTTTGGTGGCGGAGGTAAAAATGGTGACTCCACAGGAGAAAGCTCAGTGCATGAATGGTTCATCGAGATGACATCCGACATGCAAGTTCAGCATAATTTCTAGTACAAGGTATGGAAGGAATCCGCCATCTCGGACTAGTGTCAGGGAGTGGTACAAGAGGTTTAAGGAGATTGAAAGTTGTCAGAAACAGGATATACCGGTCGACCAAGCACAAGTGCAGCAGATGTTGAACGAGTGTATGAAGCATTTCAACAAAGTCCCAGAAAATCAATCTGACGCACATCCAGAGAACTGGGACTACCAACCACCACTGTACACAGGATTTTGCATAAAAGACTGCAGTTTTATACCTACAAGGTGCAGATTCTGCAGGAACTCAAACCAAATGATGGACCCAAATACAAAGCATTTGCCTTGGAAATGCTCAATCGCAAAGAGAATGACGAAGATTACCTGAAAAGGTTATGTTCACAGACGAAGCTTGCTTTCATGTATCGGGGAAGGTCAACCAGCACAATGTGAGGATCTGGGGCTCTGAAAATCACCACGTGGTCATTGAACACATACACAACAGTCCAAACGTCAATGTGTAGTTTGGACTTCTCCATGACCGCTTGGTGGGTCCATTTTAATTTGTAGAGGATGCAGTGACCCCAACAATTTACATGTACATGTTGGAAGGATTCGCCTTTCTACAGAATGAAGAACTGCAACCCGATATCATTTTTCAACAGGACGGTTCTCCCCCTCATTGGGCCTTAGTCCTTCGATCCGTCCTGAATGAAACTGGCCCTCATGATCACCAGACATAACCCCCCTTGATTTTTTTCTGTGGGTGTTTGTCACAGATGTTGTCTACAACACTAAGGTGGCAAACTTGCAGATCGTTCTTGGATCACAGCTGCATGCAAACAGGTCGACGCAAACATGCTGCGCCAAACATGGCCAGAACCCGTGTACTGGGCCGTGAGCTGTTGAACCCGTGTACTGTTGATGGCCAGACGGCCAGAACAACAACAGAATTGTTGTTGAATTGCCAGAATCAACAGTACATGGCCAGAACCCGTGTACTCTTGATGTCCTGCACTGCACGTGAGAAACAGATCTCACATTGATGTGTATTGAAGGTGTGCACAAAACGTTATGAGTTTCTGAATCATATAAACCAAAGGGTATCATTGTATCATTTGTGGTTTTAAATATACTAGTACACCCGCAGACTCCGGGAGGGGCAGGAAGGGTCATTCCTCTTTGGGGTATATAGATTACAGTCGATCTATGGTCTGGTCTCAAGAACATTGGGGTGTGTGTTCATTTAACAAGTTTCTTGTGGAGAGATCGCCAAGTGGTTTAAGCTTTTGAGCAAGCACTCCATTCAAAACCTATAAGGAACGGCTGGCTTGGCAAGCGCTAGCTAGCTGCTTGCTAAAGGAGCACAACCCAAGCTTCTCCCTTTCAGTTTCACATGAAACAGCAGGAGCGAGATTCAAAAGTTCGCTACGAAAAATGCCATGGTAGCGGCAGAAAGAGCCATGTTATAAACCAACATTTGTGGGTTATATTGAATACAGTAGATCTTCGCTCAGTTCTGCAAGTAAACCTTACTTCACGGATTTCGGGATTCCTCCAAATTTCTTAATTTAGTGTTATAAAGAGCATTAGCGACTGTTTAAAAAGCTGAGCATACCTGTTTGTGGTTTATAATATTTTTACTTCCTGTAGAAGCCGTTGCTCCCACAGAAACGCCATTATAACTATAAAGCTATTTATACACGTTATCACTGCAGGTAAAACGCCTTGGGGAAGCGGGTCATTACTAGTACCGACTGCAAATCCGCAATGAGCCGGCGAAGCCAAAGCCTCTTGCCACTATTTTATCCATCACTATGGTATCAGTAGGTTAGGTAGTTGGTAGTAGGTAGGTGTAGTAGGTACCGTACCTGGTAAGACTTGGTACAAGAGAAGAGCAGACAGTCCTCCCCAATACCTGCATACCTCTTGCCACTATTTTACCCATCACCATGGCATCAGTAGGTTAGGTAGTTGGTAGTAGGTAGGTAGGTAGTTGGTAGTAGGTAGGTGTAGTAGGTACCGTACCTGGTGTGGAAGTGTAACTCAGTGTACCTCATTGGTTGGAACTGGTAACGAACCAAGGTACGAGCAGGTGGTTGTAAGAATGTCAGGAATGCATCTCGCCCTGTCGAAGCTGGGAGTCCTGTTGTGTAGCTTTAGCACGACCCCGGGCTAACACACATTCCCAAGCCCGTACTATTGTCTTTCATCGGGATGCAAAGAGGATGAAGCAAATTCCCAGCAGGGAGGAGCGAGTTGGTGCCAGGAAGGCGAGCAGGATGACTGAGTAACATTGCTGCGGAGAAGGGATTACGATTTCAGCGCACAGAGGATTAACTGAAGTTTGCCCATATAAACAGAAGAGACTTTGAGTCAAGGGGCACTCATCCTCAGAAGCCCTGCCCGACAGAATGAACGCGTACCACGAGTACGGCGCTGCGGAGAAGACATCGGCCACGAAAGAGGGACTATCAGGATAGAGTTACCTGGTCCATTGAGTTAAACAGTAGTTATTTGGTATTGGAATGAAGTGAACAACCAGTTAATAAAGTCATGACCTTTTGTAAAACCTGTTTCCGACCATTGGCGTCTTGAGTCCCTACACACCTCCACGACAATATGGAGGCACCGCTGGGATCAATTGGACAGATACAAGATCTTTAAAAGGTAAGTGTGTCTTGTTTTTTTGTCCATTATGATATACGAACCTGTGTTTAGTTTGTGTACAGACATTGTGGAGGAGGTGGTGGTGGGTTTCTCTACGCACCAATACCGCGCTATAGGTAACATAACGACAATCCAAGGAGTGTAAACGTATTTTTGTCATGACCGTCCGAGGTAAAAGTCACGGATGGAACGTTTTAAATGATTCTATTATTCGTGTGTTTGCGAGGATGCGTACGTTATACGCTGGGTGTTAAGAGCCTTACTCTGGTCTGCAGGCAAATCGGCTCATGAAGTGCACCATGAGGCGATTTGCTTGCCGGTTCGGTAAGGTTCGGTAAGGTCCGTACACGTGTACAATCGTGTACACCCGTTTTAAATAAATAAATAAATAAATAAATTTCAGTTTTCCCGCCATTTCTAAAACTCGTTTGATTAACATATAAATTAATGACAGACAACGCCATCTCATGCCGGTCCAGAATTATTGTGAAAGATGGCGACTGGATGAAAATTGCATACCGACACACCCTCACTGTCCCTCATTGTCCCTCATTTCCATTTCGGCTACCTGTCTCTTGCCCCCGCTCTTTCTTGCGAAATGAACGTTCTTTGAACAAGTGGAATGATTTAGGAATGTTTAGAGGTCATTGCAATATTAATTACTTGTGATCATTTGTGAAATTTCATGAACAGATATGTGCAATGGATCTAATTTGAGTGAGTATGAGAAAATTTGGTGCAGGATTCGTGGAATGTACAAGGCTGGTACATGTGTTTAGCACTTGAAGACGTATCCCTGAGCTGCCCGCTCAAGGTGTGCGATTAAGGCGGCGGACAAAGAAATCATTATATACAGATATTTTTTCTCAGTCAAATTGGATGGAAAAAATGCACTTTTATATTTTCCCCCATTGCAATGTGCTTATATTTTGGAACGGCTAGGGGGATTTAAATAAAATAAAAATGAATAAGCTTTTCAGACATGCTTCACGGTTAAATGAAAGACAATAATTAAGCGCTTTGGGGAAGGCAATGGCAAACCACCCAATGTCGTCCACGATATTTTCAGCACGATCATGGATTTGAGAATGCATGTAACTTGCAGTGTTGAACAAATTAATACAGAGAGAAAGAGATAGACAGGGAGAGAGAGAGACATAGAGAGAGACAGACAGAGAGAGAGAGAGAGACAGAAAGAAAGAGAGAGAAAGCCATAGAGAGAGACAGACAGAGAGAGAGAGACAGAAAGAAAGAGAGAGAAAGACATAGAGAGAGACAGACAGAGATAAAGATGATATTCAGACAGACAGAGAGAGAAAGACATAGAGACAGACAGAGATAAAGATGATATTCAGACAGACAGAGAGACAGAAAGAGAGACAGAAAGAAAGAGAGAGAGAGACATAGAGACAGACAGAGATAAAGATGATATTCAGACAGACAGAGAGAGAAAGACATAGAGAGAGACAGACAGAGATAAAGATGATATTCAGACAGACAGAGAGAGAGAGACAGACAGAGAGAGAGATAAACAGAGAGACAGACAGACAGATAGACAGAGAGAGACAAACAGACAGAGAGACAGAAAGAGAGACAGAAAGACAGAGAGAGACATAGAGACAGACAGAGATAAAGATGATATTCAGACAGACAGAGAGAGACAGACAGAGAGTCAGACAGACAGAGAGAGATAGACAGAGAGAGAGACATAGAGAGAGACAGACAGAGAGAGAGACAGAAAGAAAGAGAGAGAGAGACATAGAGAGAGACAGACAGAGATAAAGATGATATTCAGACAGATAGAGAGAGACAGACAGAGATAAAGATGATATTCAGACAGACAGAGAGAGAGACATAGAGAGAGACAGACAGAGAGAGAGATAAACAGAGAGACAGACAGACAGATAGACAGAGAGAGACAAACAGACAGAGAGACAGAAAGAGAGACAGAAAGAAAGAGAGAGAGAGAGACATAGAGACAGACAGAGATAAAGATGATATTCAGACAGGCAGAGAGAGAGAGACAGAAAGAAAGAGAGAGAGAGACATAGAGACAGACAGAGATAAAGAGGATATTCAGACAGAGAGAGACAGACAGACAGATAGACAGAGAGAGAGAGAGACATAGAGAGAGACAGACAGAGAGAGAGAGACAGAAAGAAAGAGAGAGAGAGACATAGAGACAGACAGAGATAAAGATGATATTCAGACAGATAGAGAGAGACAGACAGACAGAGAGAGAGAGACATAGAGAGAGACAGACAGAGAGAGAGAGACAGAAAGAAAGAGAGAGAAAGACATAGAGAGAGACAGACAGAGATAAAGATGATATTCAGACAGACAGAGAGAGAAAGACATAGAGAGAGACAGACAGAGATAAAGATGATATTCAGACAGACAGAGAGAGAGACATAGAGAGAGACAGACAGAGAGAGAGAGATAAACAGAGAGACAGACAGACAGATAGACAGAGAGAGACAAACAGACAGAGAGACAGAAAGAGAGACAGAAAGAAAGAGAGAGAGAGACATAGAGACAGACAGAGATAAAGATGATATTCAGACAGACAGAGAGAGAAAGACATAGAGAGAGACAGACAGAGATAAAGATGATATTCAGACAGACAGAGAGAGAGAGAGACATAGAGAGAGACAGACAGAGAGAGAGATAAACAGAGAGACAGACAGACAGATAGACAGAGAGAGACAAACAGACAGAGAGACAGAAAGAGAGACAGAAGGAAAGAGAGAGAGAAACATAGAGACAGACAGAGATAAAGATGATATTCAGACAGACAGAGAGACAGAAAGAGACAGAAAGAAAGAGAGAGAGAGACATAGAGACAGACAGAGATAAAGATGATATTCAGACAGACAGAGAGAGAAAGACATAGAGAGAGACAGACAGAGATAAAGATGATATTCAGACAGACAGAGAGAGAGAGACATAGAGAGAGACAGACAGAGAGAGAGATAAACAGAGAGACAGACAGACAGATAGACAGAGAGAGACAAACAGACAGAGAGACAGAAAGAGAGACAGAAAGACAGAGAGAGAGAGAGACATAGAGACAGACAGAGATAAAGATGATATTCAGACAGACAGAGAGAGACAGACAGAGAGTCAGACAGACAGAGAGATAGATAGACAGAGAGAGAGACATAGAGAGAGACAGACAGAGAGAGAGACAGAAAGAAAGAGAGAGAGAGACATAGAGAGAGACAGACAGAGTTAAAGATGATATTCAGACAGATAGAGAGAGACAGACAGACAGATAGACAGAGAGAGAGACATAGAGAGAGACAGAAAGAAAGAGAGAGAAAGACATAGAGAGAGACAGACAGAGATAAAGATGATATTCAGACAGACAGAGAGAGAGAGACATAGAGAGAGACAGACAAAGAATAAACGTTTTGGAAACATTCAAATGTTGGGTTTTACTGACGTTTCCACAATGTCGCCACAACGTTTCACTTTCGTTGTTGCAACATTTTGCTCCAACGTTTTGGGAACATTCAAATGTTGGGTTTTGCTGACGTTTCCACAACGTCGCTACAACGTTTCACTTTCGTTGTTGCAACGTTTTGCTCCAACGTTTTGGGAACACTCAAATGTTAAGTAAATCGGATAAGAATTCACGAGTTATTTAATTATTAGCGATTAATGAAGTACTTATTTAATTAATTAAATTTGTTATTACATTACAGTAATTACATTACAGTAATTACCTGAGGTAATTACAGTAATTACAGTTCCGGTAATTACAGTAATTACAGTAATCATTACAGTAATTACAGTAATCTTATGACAGTAATTACATTACATTAACTCAGGCACCTTTTGAGTAAGGAAGCTGATATTTGGACATGACACTGACCAAGTGATGTGGCTATCAAGGATAATTTTGATTTATTGATTAATCATTTAATAAATTAACTCGTTGATTTATAAATGACTTATTTAATTAAAATTCCTCAGAGATACATCTTCGGATGAAATACTTGCAGATTGGTTATGCTATGAGCCAATTGATTAAGGAAAATATTTTGTGATGGCCATATTGGAGTTCGTGGCAACTCAGTTAGTACCACTGCACCTTTAAAATGCATCCCTGCGTTCATTTTTCGATCGATTGAGTTGAAATTTTGAACAATCGGATCTGGACTGTCGTTGTTAACGACTCTAGCACGCACCCGTCCAATCAGGATGGAGCGGTATGGTCCCCGGATCATCACTGCCCGCAGTTTTAATTAGTTTTACTTTTTCTCTTGGTCATATAATTTTGAAGACATGCATGTCATGATATAGGAAATGTTTGTTCTGTTGAACGGAATAAATGTTGTTTATTTGTGTGGGTGTGTATTTTTGTGTATTTTGGATATATTTTCACGACTAATTCCAGTTAACATCCTGCAAAATTTGCTCGTTTTTCTGGCCGAGTCGAAATTGCGTTGAGTTCCTATGGCATGCGCCATTAAAAGCGCTGTGTAATGGTTGAGCTCCCTTTATTTCGTTTTGGTCATGCGGATGAGCAGACAAAGTGACGAATGCTGCGGCTGGAGCAGTAGAAGCGATGTTTTTTTAATTGAAATGATGTAATTTAATTAAAAGTGGGAGGGGGCAACACCACGCATACCTCTTTTAAGGTGTGTATAAACCCTGGAATATTTCAGCAATCAATACAATGCTGAAACGATGTAAGTTAATTTAATGAGTAATTTAATGAGTAATTTAATGAGTAATTTAATGAGTAATTTAATGAGTAATTAAAAGTGGGAGGGGGCAACACCACGCATACCTCTTTTAAGGTGTGTATAAACCCTGGAATAAACGTGGGAGGGGGCAACACCACAAAGCATACCTCTTTTAAGGTGTGTATAAACCCTGGAATATTTCAGCAATCAATACGATGCTGAAATGATGTAATTTACTGTGTAAGATGGTCGACCTTGGGTTTGTTTGGGTTTTGTTGTTTATTTTTGTGGGTGTGTATTTTTGTGTATTTTGTATATATTTTCACGGCTAATTCCAGTTAACATCTTGCAAAATTTGCTCGTTTTTCTGGCCGAGTCGAAATTGCGTTGAGTTCCTATGGCATGCGCCATTAAAAGCGCTGTGTAATGGTTGAGCTCCCTTTATTTCGTTTTGGTCATGCGGATGAGCAGACAAAATGACGAATGCTGCGGCTGGAGCAGTAGAAGCGATTTTTTAATTGTTCAATGATTATTCGATATTGTTATGACTTATTGTCAATAGGTATACTAAGTGGCCATGAGGTAGCCTGTTGCTATGTACAGTTTTATTATATTGTTGATTATACCACATAGCTGTGGTGATAAAGGAAATGTTCGTTTTAAATAGATGATTATGATAGGACCATGACTATAAAATCATGATGATTATTATGAATGATATCATAGGGTTCAAATGCAGAATGATTGCATGAACTTGGGAAAGAACTTTCAAGCCCTATGGGATAAATTGGGTGTTACAAGCGATGGAGTTTCAAAATTTAGCATGATTGAAGGAATTTTACAGTCTTATTTCAGGAGTTTTACGAAATTTATATTGCCAAGAGATTTGGGTACTATTAAAAGAAAAATGATGAGATATTTTTCCCAAAGAACTTTAATATCTGCCATCCATTTTGGCGGTCTCACGAATGAAGGATGAGTTGCCTTTAGTGGTTGCAAAGAAAATTTGTGGAGACCAGGCAAAATGGAAAAATAGGTCAGATATGACCCTAGGACAGAACAGTGATTCGTCAATTGACATGAGGTATGAACCAGAGGTGACGACCGATGAGCTTCGATCTCAGTCAATAGATGGACCTGTCCTGACATCATTGGGGAAAGGGCTTATGCAAGGAGTCATCCAAAATGATTAATTTGATTTATTGATGAATATTGATAAATTAATTGAAATTGAATAATTGAATTGAACTGAATAAATTTAATTGAATAAATTTAACTGAATAAATTGAACTGAATAAATTGAATTGAATATATTGATTGTTTGATTGATGAAAATGCGGTCTCAAGAAAGAAGCTTTGATATCTTTGTGAGATATTATCAATGTGAAGACAACCTTGGAAAATTGAGCAAGGTGGTGAGTTTATATATAGATATATATGTGCGGTTACCATTGTGTGATTTCCCCTTCAACAGAGCGGACACCTGAGGATTCACCCATTTCATACTGACCCTCTGGCTCATCTGCAAATACTGATCTGTGAGATTGGATTGTGCAAAAGCCACAGGTGAGAGAGATTCTCTGGAAATCACCATTTGAACAGGTGGAGAGATCCTTCCTGGAGGTACGAGTGAAGCTTTAGAGGAACAAACTACAACACATCCAACGCTACTTTGATAAAAGGCAGAATGGGAAATGGAGCCTGCAAGAATACACAAGGACAACCAGAGATTCCACAAAAAGGTACTTGTACACATCATATGTACGACCGTTACGGTGCCGAAGCTATAAGGCAGGTCGAGAATTGGTATTTGTGGACAAAGGGACATGATGAGGAGTTTCCAAGAGATGGTACATTTGAGCGAAGTCGATTGGAAAGATTGGAACAAAGATTGAAAGCCAGGAAGAGACAGAATCTAACGGTAGACTGGCTTGCATTCCATCTTTGGGATGGTGAATCCAGACAACGGGAACAGCAAGAACGGATAACGGATCTAGAACTTAAAATAAAAAGGATACAGGATACAGTGGAGGAGACAAATGCACAACTGCCCTCGAAATTAGGAATGAAAGTGACAGTTGTCCCATCTGATTTCCAGTTGTCTCCCCAAAAAGGACGGTACAGAGAATTTTTTCGTGTTTCAGGAGATAACGAGAGATTGCAGTGGCAACTCAGGGATGTAGAGATGCAGCCCAGCAATACAAGTGCACAGGTGCACAGACCAGGCAACGACAGAAACCGGTGTTTCAAGTGTGGACGGATGGGACATTGGAAAAGAGGATGTCCGTATACCAAAAGGAAGACAAGTTCATAGGGTAAACCAAGATCAAGGGTACCAGTGCTGACCGATACCTCAGACAATGATTAGGCCTTCATTGCGACAAATCCCAAATGACGATTGGTCTCAACAAATTAGATTACTGGACAAACATGAATAACTGTCGATGATTCTTGGGTCTGAAAAGTTTTCGGAGCAAGAATTATTCATTTTTCTTTTGCTTGTAAGCAAATTGATAATTAATTGATCAAATGCCGAAATTGGATCTTTTATGTTGGGCACAAAATTTTAAATTTACAAAGTTTGGAACAATTGCTTTGCAATTTTTTTTGGCAAACCAAGTGACAAGAGTCACATCATGATCAGGTGGGAATTTCGGACTATTGTTCCACACGATTGATAGGTCAGTGGTCGACTGACATACAAATGGGTGGGTAGTAAAATTTGGATAAATTATTGTGGGAACTGAAAGGGTAATGTCAATGTGACGTCATAGGGGTTTTCTAAGAATAAACCTTTTGGTCCATTTGTGTATTAGCGCTTATAAAATTGAAGGACAAATTTTGAGAAATTGAAATAAAGTTGACACCCATCCGGATCTGTAAATAAGGGTTCCAACGCAAACAAATACGCATAATGCATGTGTGTGTGGGTATTTTGTGTGTCAGTGTTTTTGTTTTTGTGTATCAATCTTACAAGATTGTTGACACCGACAGTGTGCCTTGTCTGAAAATAGATAGTTCCATGGGGATGGGATCGCATATCGAGAGAATTCGTAAAATAAAAAATAGAAATATAATTTGATTATGAAAATTATCACTTTTGTCAAGGGAGATGGAGAATAAAGATTTGATTTGCTGAGTTATGAGCAGCTATTCATTAATAGTAAAAATTGGAAGTAATCTTGGGATTCCATTGTGATAGAATTTATATGAGAATCAAAGCTATTTATGGATATGAGCTTCATAAAAAATGTGGGAGTACAAAATTAGCCAAATTTTGGAGAGGTCTTACACTGACTTCCCAGAGTACTCTGCTCACGGATTTTATATATATATAAACTTGAATTTTATCAGAATATAAATTGGGCTGTATGTATGGATGTGTATAAGGCATAGATGATATGGGAAAATAGTAAAGGAAATTTTGCTGGTTTGAACTATTGTGAGTTTTGAGTTCTGGAGTTCAAGCAAAGTCACTGGTTAACAGATGAGAATGGATAGTAAATAAATTCTTCGATGCTGGGTAAATTAAGTACGATATTACTAAGACTTATGAGAGCTATTGTTCTTCCTTACAGCAGTGCGAAATTATTGGGAAAAAAAAAAATATATATATTAGATCCAACATAATGAATCTATAAATGAATGTCAGAGGGATAATATCCTCAATTTGTACTAATTATTTGATTGTGGGTAAAGGAATTAATTTATCATAGTGGATTGTTAACAGCAGCCTGAAAATGTCCTGAGAGTGCATCCATGTAATCAGAAATCCCAGATTTGTTTTTACAAACAATATTTTGGTAGAGGTCTTGTGTGGACGAGCACTTCCTTGGTAGATAAAAAACGGTACTGCATGCTGGCAGCCACTTTTGCGGCCAGTTAGGCCAAACAAATTGAGAGGAAATTGTAGTTAAATACGTAAGTTACACATGGCTATTTGTAAAAAGGAAATTTGTTGAGATGGGAAACATTTTTCGAAGGTTTATTAAAGTGTTATAATATGACATGTGGCAAGGCAAACTATTGGATGGGAAAATTAGATCTGGTTATAGAATAAATTTATTGACCCCTTGAAGTTAATTCTTCGAATCATTGTTTCACTGGCATTTTTTGTTCACATTGGAAATAGTTTGGTAGAGCTTTGTTTAAAACCTTTGGTTGCGGTATCTTGGAACGAAATGATAAACCATAGGAGATTGATAAGAATAGAAAAAAAAAAAAATGGACCCAAAATAGAAAGTTGGATTCATGCCTCTCATTGCAAGCAAGCACATGGGGCTAAGGTGGACGATCCCACAGAAAATGAGGCTGCACCTAGCAGCCCAGCAGAACATTCAGTGGCAGATAAATGATAGTCATGATTTACAGTCATTTGAATTACATTTTAACACCCCTTGCATTGATAAACATTACATTTTCAACATGTGATATTCCTACTTGGGATAGTGACATTTATTTGCCTACATGACATACAATTACCTGCTGATATTAATACAACATGAGTGAAAAAATGTATCACAACTACACTCATGATCAGGGGATTGAGTTCAACCCCGGGAGATAGGGGGATCAGGGTAAGACAAATAATCTGATTTATGTTACATATTAAGGGATTTTCTTTATTTACCTTTTAGGAAGCTTGTTAGTTTGGTATATAATGTTGAATGTCATCGACATATAATTATGTCATAGGTATGAATATATACAAGGAGTAGCAGACTTGTTTGTTGGTTTAGTAGTTATATTGGCAATTGTTTTAGTGGTGGCTTGCTTGAAAGCCTTAGTGACGGTTTGTTTGAATAAGGTAACCAACAACACGATGATAACGCATGAAGTGACAAATGAGGAAAGAAATGTGGAACCACAAGAGGAAGACTTTTATGGCGACATAAATACTGAGATTAAAAGATTAAATCAAGTGATGTTGCAAATGAATACAGTAGAATTAAGATAATGGCATAACGACAATGTTATGAGTTGTGTTAATTACAAGATCAGTGAACTCATATCACCACGAGTGACACACTGTTAAAAAAAAAAAAAAAAAAAAAAAAAGGAAAAGGAAAAGTGGGGAGGAATTATGGTAATAATACATTATGCTTAATTTGTTGGTTTGGGAAAATTTTTGGTGGGAATTAGATAATCCTGTTTGTGATTGTAATCATATACAATTTATTTTCTTAGAGTAGTGCTAAAATACCTGCGCGAGTTAATTTTGAACTATATTAACCTGAAAGCAATTGTGGATGCTATTCTTAGTTTAGTAGTCAAATACATACCTGATTGAATATTACTTGTGTGACGCATATAAATGAATATAACTTTTTGAATGTTGTAAGGGAAAACAACAAATTGTTGAATGTGAAACTGTCGGAAGATATACATAATTATGCTGATTTCATGGTAAGATGTACCCTATCTGATTCAGTGTGTGTGGAAAGCAGATTCAGATGTGACTGAGCATAAGGATAAGACGAGATCACATTTGAAGGGGGTGCTAACGGAATTGGGAAGACGTTCGAGAAAGAAAATTTGTGGCTAAAAAAATGAAGTTAATCGTGGCATACACCCTCTTTCTCAAAGAATGATGAAGACATTCTCCCGTGTAACTTGGAGATGGATGCTTACCTTCACCAAGGAAATTTATGTGACCATTTGCCTGGATCACACTGCAACATATGAAAGAAAGGCGATCACTTACTCTTGTTCGAAGGCTTCGAACATTCATCACATCAGAAGTTGCAGGACAACGACATTTTACCTGCAACCTCTGTGAAATGCGGGGACATATGTTATTACTTCACCAACGTCCGGGGAACCAGCATGTAGCTGCAAAAACGGCTGTGCCCTTGTCACAACAGCTGTGCACGATTCTGCTGGTTGCTCCTGGTATGGACCATGAATGACCTGAACACCATGGTCCCAACATCATTGTGGATGCATCCGGCATCCCTGTTCCACATCTTGCTGGCCAATCAACATTACACCAACACTTGCTGCCCACTCATAATGAGGGAGGAGGCAAGTCGACTACAACTGGGCGAAGGCCTTGTTCAAGGAATCATTATGGTTCACAGCAAGAGTGGCAAGAATGCTACATTGAGAGCAGGGTCAGTCTATGACTCCGCACCGTTACCACAACAGCGAAATCCTACACGAAGTAGTGCAGGTGTTTATAAAGACAGAAGAAAATGTTTCATACCTGAATTCAAACACAAGTGATCAGCCCTTCCTTTCAAACAAAGAATCAACGTTTGTTTGGAGGGAAACGTTTTTGCCAGATGTTGCAGATGCCTTAAAAACTTGAAAATGGTGAAGCAAAATTGTTGTATCTTGGTGATGGTGAAGTGTTGTTTTACAAAGATATTTGTGATGCAAATGAAATAGATTGAATTAACAATATGGAAGGAGTCAATGACCAACGAAATGTTTTGTGATCAGAGTCTTGCAGGATGACGGTGTATGCCTAAGGAAATTGTATTGATGTTTACTTGTAGTGATTGATTGTTTACTTATATTGATGTTTAGATTAATGGTTAATATAAACAAAAAACAAAAAGATGAGGGAATTGTGGAAGTGTAACTCAGTGTAACTCATTGGTTGGAACTGGTAACGAACCAAGGTACGAGCAGGTGGTTGTAAGAATGTCAGGAATGCATCTCGCCCTGTCGAAGCTGGGAGTCCTGTTGTGTAGCTTTAGCATGACCCCGGGCTAACACACATTCCCAAGCCCGTACTATTGTCTTTCATCGGGATGCAAAGAGGATGAAGCAAATTCCCAGCAGGGAGGAGCGAGTTGGTGCCAGGAAGGCGAGCAGGATGACTGAGTAACATTGCTGCGGAGAAGGGATTACGATTTCAGCGCACAGAGGATTAACTGAAGTTTGCCCATATAAACAGAAGAGACTTTGAGTCAAGGGGCACTCATCCTCAGAAGCCCTGCCCGACGGAATGAACGCGTACCACGAGTACGGCGCTGCGGAGAAGACATCGGCCATGAAAGAGGGACTATCAGGATAGAGTTACCTGGTCCATTGAGTTAAACGGTAGTTATTTGGTATTGGAATGAAGTGAACAACCAGTTAATAAAGTCATGACCTTTTGTAAAACCTGTTTCCGACCATTGGCGTCTTGAGTCCCTACACACCTCCACGACACTGGTAAGACTTGGTAAAAGAGAAGAGTTATCACGAATTAGCTTGGGTACCCAAGACTTGGGTACATTTATGTCGTGGTTAAGCATAAACGTCGTCCTTCATGCCACATCTGATAGGTCGGTGTGGCGATGAAGAATGGAGGCGAAACATTGTTCCTCGTTTTGGCTTTGACCGAGTGACATGGCGGGCGTTTTGCAGAATCGAGTCGAAAAACACGTTGTTTAAGTGCTCGTACTTTTTCGCTGTGCAGTAAGCGAGTGACTTGATACGTTTCACAGTGCCCAAAGCAATGACGATTTAGCTTAGGAAATTTGAGCATATGATGAGAACTATTTCGAGCAGCATATGCTTACGCGTGATTCGGTTGTTTTGCACCAACCTCGTTCCCGGCGTCGCAGACGTCGCAGTGATTCCCGTCGCAGTTCCCGGCGTCGCAGTGATTAATTCGGTGAAGAATTCCGTCTCAACTTCGGATATTTCTGGCCGTGAAAAACTATCCGTATTTCTAAACTAAATATGTAAACCGCTTATACCGTATTTCTGGCCATGAAAAACTATCCTATACGGCCGCGACATTTCTAAAAAATAATTTTTCGTCAATGTGAGAATATTTGACGCCGTTTTCACCGTCCGAAACGCGTAATAAGCTTGTAAAAAAATATTTTTTCAAATGCTCAAATCTCATTGGTTCTGGTCTTTGATGACGATTTTCGTTGAAGATATCGAGGTTGGTCTTAACGTATTTTAATTACTAATGAGAGGTTTCATTAGATTATGAATCAAAGAACGACGGGTGAAACAAAGTCCTATTGAACTTTTTCGCAATTGTTTTATGCAAACTTCCGCATCCGGTCGATGGCGCCCATCATTGAGCGCTTTCATTTTAGAAATATTTTTGCAAATGCTCGACTCTCATTGGGTCCGGTGTTTGGTGACGCATTTTGTTGAAGATAAGCAGGCCCGTGCGGGCCGGTGTTGGTCTTAAATTATTTTATTAATACATCGGAGGTGCATAAGATTGTGAATCAAACGACGACGGGTGAAAGAAACTCCTAATGAATGTTTTAAATTTGTTATGCATACTTCCGCATCCGCAAGATGGCTGCCTCCACTGCGCTTCGGATTCTCGAGCCAAGGCATAATCAGGTTTTCAACATAATACGTACTCGTTTATTGACAACACCGGCTTCGCCAGCTATTAGTATTAATATTGTTTTGTAATAACATTAATAATACTAGGGCATGCCCGTACTATATATATATCTAAAATTATATCCCCCCCCCCCCCCCTCTATTTACATGAAATGGATTGGTCCAAAGCGAACGGCTTGCGAGTACGGTGACAATCCCCCCCCTCTATTTACATGAAATGGTTTGGTCCAAAGCGAACGGCTTGCGAGTACGGTGACAATCCCCCCCCTCTATTTACATGAAATGGTTTGGTCCAAAGCGAACGGCTTGCGGAGTTTGGTAAAGAAATCGCCATAGCGTGCACAAACGCGCAGGAAAGCGAAAGAATCGCAAATTAGTTTTAATTAGTTTTAAAACATAGTTTAACGCCAACATAGCGGCAACATAGTTTGCCAACGTGAAATAAATGAATACGCTCTCAAATGTGCCGTCCGAGGCAAAGTCTGTTCGCCACGTTCGGCACACGTGATAATTCGCTGCTCTCTGATTGGTTGAATCGTTTTTTGGACATAGCTCGGTAACTACTTGTCCGATTAATATGAAACCTTGAAAAGGCACATCCTCGGGTCCCCAGCAATATACCTGGCAAGTTTAAAGTATATCGGACCCGTGGTTGTCGAGAAACAGCGGTCACAGACAAACAAACAAACACACACACAGACACACAGACACACACACACACACACAGAGATTACTGGAATTATAGATAGATGTGATTATCATTAATTTTGTTATTAAAAGCGTCTTTGGAAAAACGCCACGATAAATCTTCTTTGGAAATACGCCACGATAAAGCTAATTTAACATTTATATACACCTCAACGTGCAACTCCATTGACAGCAATGGCGGGCAAACTCGCTCAGGGGGAGAAAAACCCCCTTGGGGAGAGGGGCAAATGAATGCGCTACAACCTTCATTGTGTAACCCTTTGTCATCCTGTCAAGTTTGGTTGAGATTGGATAAGTAACGACAGAATGTATTGGCATAAAAAATTCATCAGACAGACAGACACAAATGGCGTATTTTAGTATGATTGTTACGGATCCGTCACTTCTGTCTTTGTTGTTATTATATACTTGTAGAATATTTTTAGTTTCAGATAATATTGTTGTTAAGATTTTTGTGTGAAATGGAGATGACCAGTAAAAGGTGAAAATAAATGTTTGTGAAGGAAAAAGGAAAACATGGCAAAGAAACAGGAAGAGGAGAGAAGAGGAGAGAGGAGGAGATTGGAGAGGGAGGAGATGGCCATGAGAGAGATACAGCTGTGAGAAGCATTGAGGCTGCAAACCGACTTTTTAAATATTGTTTGGCGAATGAGTTGAGGCTTCCCGTGAAAGGATTGTCCGCGACATCGTCACATATTGTGATTGCAATTAAACCTGCTTCTCAGGTTTTATTACCAAGCGTGAGTTATTGTTGGCAGGAAAGCAAGCGCCTCCATTACAGGCCGATCTGCCATTTTGTCCTCAAAGAGGCCATCCGCTTGGTGCATCGTGTTTGGTCGTTGGGATTCCCATATCGACATCATCGTGTTGATTGCCGTTGGTTTCCATATCGGCTCAATTCCCATATGGACCTCTCACCTCGTAACTCCTCGTCTGCCGCTGCACCGATAACTGCATGTTCTTGTCAGTCTGCATGACTTCAACCTTCACCCAGCATGGGGATATATGCACGGACTTTGGGGAGTGTTACATTCCACTCACATTTGGCGTATCGTGAGTTTATTGCTTTGAGAGCATTGGGGAATGATGGTACCATCATATGTATTGTTCATTTGATGCAAGTGATATTTTCATCATCACCTTCCTGCAGGAGAACTGCCCAAGCCCCCACCTCACTTGCATCAATGGCCAACTTGAAAGGTTTTCGAAAATCCGGCGACAGGAGAGCTCATCAATATCGCTTTGACTTGGGCAAAGGCAGCCTGGCATTTGTCATCCCAAACAAACTTGGTCTCTTTCCTCAGCAAATTCGTTAAAGGGTCAACCTCAAAAACCTCATTAATCACCTGGTGTGTTTCTATTCGAGGAAGTTTGAGAGACATCAGAAAAATTATGCCACTGTGTAAAAAGAGACCCTTGCTCTCCTACTAGCTCTAAAGCATTATGAGGTGTATCTGGTAACTATTACCTTTCCTATAAAGGTTTTCACTGATCACAACCCCTTAACCTTCATTCAAAAAATGAAAAATAAAAATCAGAGGTTGATGAGATGGAGCTTGTTTTTGCAAGAGTTCAACATGGAAATTAGGCATGTAAAGGGCAGATACAATGTAGTCGCCAATGCTTTATCCAGAGTGAATTAACCTTGAGGATTCTTGTGCGTTGTATGGAATTTTTGTTGCTTTTGGGATTTGATCAGCCATAGTTTGGATTTGTAGTTTTATGGGTGTGAGTATTACTTTTGGTTGTTAAAGATACTTTTTGTATGGAAAGAAAGTTTTCACTGTGTTCAAACTTTCTTCCTTGAAGGCGGGGAGTGTTACGGATCCGTCACTTCTGCCTTTGTTGTTATTTTATACTTGTAGAATATTTTCACCATCACATAACAATCCCTACATCACTGCCTCCAGACTATTGTCCAAAGCTAGGCCTAGCTGAAAGTATTAGAAGCTCCTATATTTTTTATTTCTGCGTAAGTATAATAAGCTCCTATATAATTTCAGGGACTTCTTGCAGCTTCAGTTGTCTTTCTCCTTTTCTTTTTTTATCAACTTGGAGTAACCAATCACAAATGGAGGTAATTATAGAATGCTGTTATTGGAGATATCCATGCAGTTTGTAAGAAGTTGATGATCATGTACTGATATTATAACATTGTACTTGGGCTGCTAATTTGTAGAGACTCAGTATGTGGCTACACTACAGGAGTAATCAAATACTGTTGTAACCAGTGGAGTGTTTGTGGAAGCTTGAAGCAATAACTGATGAAGTATAAATGAGGCAGTGATGTAGGGATTGTTATTAGTCCGTGGGCTGAGTAGGGTTTACATGCACCCCCCCCCACAACTTAACTTCCCGGGTATGTCCATGTACCCCCCACCCTAGGGGTTAGGAAAAACCATGTTAACAGAAAAAAAACTCATTCCCAAGGTACCTCCCACGCATATTTTGATGTTACCCCCCCTGTGTCAGTGATTTCCGAAAATTAGGGGTAGGCGAAATTCAAATGGCCATAACTTTTTACCTCGTCATCCTATGGTTGCATATGACCCCTCAAAATGTTTGTCCTGGGACACTCTTTACAATGATATGTGTTATATGCAAATGAGGTCACTAATGAGGTCACCAGAGGTCAAACTATGAGGGAATGAGTTTTTTTTCTGTTAACATGGTTTTCCCTAACCACTAAGGTGGGGGGTACATGGACATACCCGGGAAGTTATGTTGTGGGGCGGGGGGGGGGGGGGTGCATGTAAACCCTACTCAGCCCACGGACTATATGTGATGGCAATACTGTTAGCGACTCTCAAAGCCAACATCATCCCTATCTTGTTTAGGACCTTTTTTAGACTGTAGTTTGTCATCCCTACATTGCCTTTTTCATTTAGCATAAATTTTTTTTATCACTTGTTTCTTTAATTTTTTACAATGTGGAATAACACAATGGTATATGGTATTCAGAGGATACCCAATCGTAGAGCAAAAGTGTCAAGATATCTTTGTCAGCAAAGTCAAACACTGCACATATTCCTATATTGTCTTACGTAACCCTGACTGTATCTTGCAGCTCTGTCTTATTGCTTGTTTCTCAAAGAGTAATGTCTTCACCCAGCCTCAGGCCACACAATGACCTGCATTTAGAAATGCCTAAAATAACTGATGTGGTTTCCCCTTAACCAATTGGGTGGGGACAGATGGAAGGGGCGGAGCCTATATCAATGAATTGACCATTCACCACTCCAGGCGATGCAGTATGCCAAAACAAAGATGAAAGGAACACTAAATGTCAGTTCAAATATTTATTAAACTTGGGGGCCCGTTGGTCCATTGGACCATATTTTATTTGGGGACTTTTGGATCTTCGGGGACTTTTGGGTCTTTGGGGACTTTTAGGTGTTTGGGAACTTTTGAGTCATCAGGGTAATCTGGGTCTTTTTGGTCCTCGAGGACTTTTGGGTCATCTGGGTTTTGTGGGTACTCGGGGACTTTTGGTTCATCGGGACTTCTTGGTCACCTGGGTCCTCCGGGACTTTTCGGTCGTCAGAGACTTTTTGGGTCCTTGGGGACTTTTGGGTCATCATGGACTTTTAGGTGATCTGGATATTTTGGGTCATCAAGGACTTTTGGGTCCTTGGGGACTTTTGGGTGATTTAGGTCCTCGGGGACTTTTGGGTGATTTGGCTCCTCGGGGACTTTTGGGTCATTTGGGTCTTTTGGGTCCTCGGGGGTCTTTTTGGTCAAGTGTTAAAGGGTCTGCCAAGGTCTAGGGGGTCTCAGCAGTCTAAAGGGTTAAAAGGCCCATTTGAATAGGACGTAATGTAGCGGCTACCGCTGGGTTTACACAATCGCCTTGCACCTACCAAGGACGCGGAGCGATCACCATGCCGGGCTCGTCCAGGACGCCCGGGCAGGCCCGCGTTCAACTTGCCAGGCCTTGGCCGGGATGCCCGGCCACGCCCGCCCTTGACTTGCCAGGCCGCGACCAGGACGCCCGGCCACGCCCCCTCTTGCCTTTCCCGGGCAAACGCTCCGGGATAATGTGTGTATATATATTGCTGCCCGATAAACGGGCTTTTCAGAGTACCCGAGTTGTTTTGTGACAATAAAGAAACTCGGACGAATTCGAGCTTTTTGTCGCGTCCATTCTTCCGACTACGTGGGAGCACAGCTCCTTCATTGGTGACCTACCGACATGGACACGGCAGTTGCCCTTAAACTGCCTACCTTCTGGGAGGCTCACGCGGCGGTTTGGTTCGCCCAGGCGGACTCCCTGTTCGCCCTGCGAGGCATCACGGCCGACGACACCCGCTTCCACCATGTGGTAGCAGCGCTCGGTTCAGCCACCACGGCCCGCTCCCTGAGCCTCCTCGAGAGCCCGCCAGCCGCTGACAAATACGGCGCGATTAAAAAGCTCCTCCTCGACGCTTTCGCCCTCCCATCGGCGGAACGCGCACGGCGCCTGCTCGACCTGCCCGAGCTCGGTGACACGCGCCCGTCCGAGCGAATGGACTACATGCTTTCGCTGCTCGGCGAGCACTCTCCGGCATTCCTGTTCCGGGAGCTGTTCCTCCGTCAGCTGCCTAGCCCGGTACGCCTCGCCCTGGCGAGCACGACGATCACGGATCCCCGCGCCCTCGCCAGGGAAGCCGACAAGATCTCTGCGGCAGGCCAACGCATTGCAGCAGCGACCTGGGGCCCACTGCTGTCCGACGCAACGCCCATGGCGCCCGAGCACCCAGCACGGTCGACGACCGAACGGCCGACACAATTGGCGGCCGCAACGCCGAGCCGACCACCTCCAGCACGACGACCGGGGCCTCCACCTGACCAAGCATGGTGTTACTATCATGCCAGGTTCGGACAGAAGGCCCGGACATGCCGACCCCCGTGCACCTTCGGCAGGCCGGGAAACGACCGGGCCGGCGTTCATTACCAGCCATGAGCGCCGGCCACACGGGCAACTTACTTTTCATCATGGACAAAGGGTCCGGACGGCGCTTCCTGTGCGACACCGGCGCCCAACTGAGCGTCATACCCGCCTCCGATCAGGACAGGCAGTCCGCGGTTTGCGGCCCCTCCTTGGTTGCGGCCAACGGATCGGCCATCCGCACCTTCGGCCCACACAACGTCACCCTCTGCTTCGGCGGCCAACGCTTTACTTGGACGTTTGTAACCGCAAACGTGCCCATGGCTCTGCTAGGCGCCGACTTCCTCTGCGCACACGGACTGCTGGTGGACGTCCAACGGCGTCGCCTCATCAACGCCGAGACCTTCAGCTCCCTGGTATGCACATTGAACAGCTCCGCTCCGACTGAGCTGGCATGCGCCCTCCCGGCGGCAAACGAGTTTGCTCGCCTGCTCACGGAGTTCCCGGCCCTCACGCGGCCGACGTTTTCGGCCGTCGCAGTACGACATGGGATCGAGCACCACATACCAACCACGGGCCCGCCGGTCTACGCCAGAGCCCGCCGCCTCGACTCAGCCAAGCTTGCCGTGGCCAAAGCCGAGTTCGAAGCTTTGGAACACCTCGGCATCGTGCGGCGCTCCGATAGCGCGTGGGCTTCGCCACTACACATCGTCCCAAAACCAGGGGGCGTCTGGCGCCCATGTGGCGACTACCGCCGCTTTAACGACGCTACCACCCCCGACAGGTATCCGATCCCGCACATCCAAGACTTCTCCGCACGTCTGGCAGGACGGGTCATTTTTTCAAAAATCGATCTCATACGGGGATATCACCAGGTACCTGTCAGGGTGGCCGACGTCCCTAAAACGGCCGTCATCACGCCGTTCGGCTTATTCGAATTCCTACGGATGCCATTTGGCCTCAAGAACGCGGCTCAGGCGTTCCAGCGCTTGATGGACAGCGTGCTGCGTGACCTGCCATTCCTCTTCGTTTACCTGGACGACATCCTCGTCGCCAGGACGTCACGGGCCAAGCACCTCCTCCACCTCCGAACACTGTTCGGGCACCTCAGCGAGCACGGCCTCATCGTCAACCCGGCCAAATGCCACTTCGGCATGACAGCCGTTGATTTTTTGGGCCACCACATCACCATGAACGGGGCCGTGCTGCTGCCAACCAAGGTCGAGGCCATCACCACGTTTCCGCGTCCTCGCTCCATAAAGGCCCTGCAGGAATTCCTGGGAATGGTGAATTTCTATCACCGCTTCATGCCCCGCGCTGCTCAACTCATGCGGCCCCTCTACGAAGCCCTCCGGGGCAAGCCGGCCAAGCACGACATCGTCTGGTCCGCAGCAATGGACATGGCCTTCCAAAGCTCAAAGCGGGCCCTCGCCGACGCAACACTGCTTGCTCACCCGGTGCTCAACGCTCCCATCGCCCTCACCACGGATGCCTCCGACTACGCGGTGGGCGCCGTACATGAGCAATGGGTGAACGGGGTTTGGCAGCCACTCGCTTTTTTCAGCCGACAGCTCTGGCCGAACGAGCTCAAATATAGCACGTTTGACAGTGAGCTCCTCGGTCTACACCTGGCCGTTCGCCATTTCCGCCACGACCTGGAGGGCTGACCCTTCACGGCGTTCGTCGACCACAAGCCATTGGTTTACGCAATGGCCAAGGTCACGGAGCCATGGTCGGCCCGCCAACAGCGCCACCTCTCCGCCGTGTCGGAGTTTACCATGGACATCCGGCACGTCGCCGGCAAAAACAACGCCGTGGCCGACTGTCTTTCTCGGGCCAGCGCGAACGCAGTCCACCTCGGCGTGGACTTCGCGCTTATGGCGGCGGACCAAACCACCGACACCACGGTGCAAGCCCTCCGGGCGGCGGACACGGGCCTCCGCCTGGCCAACATCCCCTTCGCGGACACTGTCCTGCTCTGCGACGTCTCCCAAGGCCAGCCTCGCCCCATCGTGCCCGTTACCTGGCAACGCCGCATCTTCGCCTCCCTCCACGGTCTTTTCCACCCGGGCCGGAAAGCTTCCCAGAAGCTGGTGTCGGCGCGATTCGTCTGGCATGGCCTTCGACGGGACGTCCGCGATTGGACCAGCACCTGCACAGCCTACCAACAGGCCAAGGTCCACCGACACACCCAGGCCCCGCTGGCACCTTTCACCGTGCCCGAACGACGTTTTGACCACATCAACGTGGATCTGGTGGGCCCCCTCCCCCCATCACGGGGGTTCACACAGCTGCTCACCATGGTGGACAGGACCACCAGGTGGCCGGAGGCCGTTCCCCTCGTCTCCACCACCACCGTCGACGTGGCGCAGGCTTTCATCGCCACCTGGGTCGCCCGCTTCGGCACACCGGCGGACATCTCGTCAGACCGTGGACCGCAGTTCACCTCCGAGCTGTGGGGCGCGGTCGCCCGCAACCTGGGGGTCAAGCTCCACCGTACTACGGCCTACCACCCCCAAGCCAACGGGTTGTGCGAGCGATTCCACCGCTCCATGAAGGCCGTGCTCATGACCGGCCTTCAAGACGGCGGTTGGGCCGACCGGCTGCCATGGGTCCTTTTGGGCCTCCGCACGGCCCCCAAGGAGGACCTCCGGGCATCCACCGCCGAGCTTGTCTACGGCCAGGCACTACGCGTCCCGGGCGAATTCGTGCCCGACGCTACCAGTCCCTGGTCCGCAGCTCACCAGCGCTCAGACCTCCAGGAGGCCGCCCGACGGTTTCCCCCGTGCCAACATCCCACCACGGTGACCCCCAGTCCTACATCCCCCCAGCGCTTTGCACAGCGGAGTACGTTTTTGTGCGTCATGATGCACATCGGGGGCCACTCCGGCCGCCGTACGACGGGCCCTTCCGGGTCCTGCGACGGGACAACAAGTCGTTCGTCATCGACATCGGCGGCAGGTCGGACCGGATTGCGGTGGACCGCCTCAAGCCGGCGCACGTGGACATCGACCAACCGCCACGGTTGGCCCTTCCGCCGCGGCGAGGCCGCCCCCCGTCCACGGTGCCCCCCACTCGACCGCCCACCACCACACCGGACCCCCCCCCCACGACCCGCCAGGGGTCGCTATGGCCGGGTCATCAGAACCCCCCTCAAATTGACCCTGCCGGTGCAAGTCGATTCTGGGGGGACGTGTGTAGCGGCTACCGCTGGGTTTACACAATCGCCTTGCACCTACCAAGGACACGTAGCGATCACCAGGACGTCCGGCCACGCCCGCTCTTGACTTGCCAGGCCGCGTCCGGGACGCCCGGCCACGCCCCCTCTCGCCTTTCCCTGGCAAACGCTCCGGGATAATGTGTGTATATATATTGCTGCCCGATAAACGGGCTTTTCAGAGTACCCGAGTTGTTTTGTGACAATAAAGAAACTCGGACGAATTCGAGCTTTTTGTCGCGTCCATTCTTCCGACTACGTGGGAGCACAGCTCCTTCATTGGTGACCTACCGACATGGACACGGCAGTTGCCCTTAAACTGCCTACCTTCTGGGAGGCTCACGCGGCGGTTTGGTTCGCCCAGGCGGACTCCCTGTTCGCCCTGCGAGGCATCACGGCCGACGACACCCGCTTCCACCATGTGGTAGCAGCGCTCGGTTCAGCCACCACGGCCCGCGCCCTGAGCCTCCTCGAGAGCCCGCCAGCCGCTGACAAATACGGCGCGATTAAAAAGCTCCTCCTCGACGCTTTCGCCCTCCCATCGGCGGAACGCGCACGGCGCCTGCTCGACCTGCCCGAGCTCGGCGACACGCGCCCGTCCGAGCGAATGGACTACATGCTTTCGCTGCTCGGCGAGCACTCTCCGGCATTCCTGTTCCGGGAGCTGTTCTTCCGTCAGCTGCCTAGCCCGGTACGCCTCGCCCTGGCGAGCACCACGATCACGGATCCCCGCGCCCTCGCCAGGGAAGCCGACAAGATCTCTGCGGCAGGCCAACGCATTGCAGCAGCGACCTGGGGCCCACCGCTGTCCGACGCAACGCCCATGGCGCCCGAGCACCCAGCACGGTCGACGACCGAACGGCCGACACAATTGGCGGCCGCAACGCCAAGCCGACCACCTCCAGCACGACGACTGGGGCCTCCACCTGACCAAGCATGGTGTTACTATCATGCCAGGTTCGGACAGAAGGCCCGGACATGCCGACCCCCGTGCACCTTCGGCAGGCCGGGAAACGACCGGGCCGGCGTTCATTACCAGCCATGTGCGCCGGCCACACGGGCAACTTACTTTTCATCACGGACAAAGGGTCCGGACGGCGCTTCCTGTGCGACACCGGCACCCAACTGAGCGTCATACCCGCCTCCGATCAGGACAGGCAGTCCGCGGTTTGCGGCCCCTCCTTGGTTGTGGCCAACGGATCGGCCATCCGCACCTTCGGCCCGCACAACGTCACCCTCTGCTTCGGCGGCCAACGCTTTACTTGGACGTTTGTAACCGCAAACGTGCCCATGGCTCTGCTAGGCGCCGACTTCCTCTGCGCACACGGACTGCTGGTGGACGTCCAACGGCGTCGCCTCATCAACGCCGAGACCTTCAGCTCCCTGGTATGCACATTGAACAGCTCCGCTCCGACTGAGCTGGCATGCGCCCTCCCGGCGGCAAACGAGTTTGCTCGCCTGCTCACGGAGTTCCCGGCCCTCACGCGGCCGACGTTTTCGGCCGTCGCAGTACGACATGGGATCGAGCACCACATACCAACCACGGGCCCGCCGGTCTACGCCAGAGCCCGCCGCCTCGACTCAGCCAAGCTCGCCGTGGCCAAAGCCGAGTTCGAAGCTTTGGAACACCTCGGCATCGTGCGGCGCTCCGATAGCGCGTGGGCTTCGCCACTACACATCGTCCCAAAACCAGGGGGCGTCTGGCGCCCATGTGGCGACTACCGCCGCTTTAACGACGCTACCACCCCCGACAGGTATCCGATCCCGCACATCCAAGACTTCTCCGCACGTCTGGCAGGACGGGTCATTTTTTCAAAAATCGATCTCATACGGGGATATCACCAGGTACCTGTCAGGGTGGCCGACGTCCCTAAAACGGCCGTCATCACGCCGTTCGGCTTATTCGAATTCCTACGGATGCCATTTGGCCTCAAGAACGCGGCTCAGGCGTTCCAGCGCTTGATGGACAGCGTGCTGCGTGACCTGCCATTCCTCTTCGTTTACCTGGACGACATCCTCGTCGCCAGGATGTCACGGGCCAAGCACCTCCTCCACCTCCGAACACTGTTCGGGCACCTCAGCGAGCACGGCCTCATCGTCAACCCGGCCAAATGCCACTTCGGCATGACGGCCGTTGATTTTTTGGGCCACCACATCACCATGAACGGGGCCGTGCTGCTGCCAACCAAGGTCGAGGCCATCACCACGTTTCCGCGTCCTCGCTCCATAAAGGCCCTGCAGGAATTCCTGGGAATGGTGAATTTCTATCACCGCTTCATGCCCCGCGCTGCTCAACTCATGCGGCCCCTCTACGAAGCCCTCCGGGGCAAGCCGGCCAAGCACGTCATCGTCTGGTCCGCAGCAATGGACACGGCCTTCCAAAGCTCAAAGCGGGCCCTCGCCGACGCAACACTGCTTGCTCACCCGGTGCTCAACGCTCCCATCGCCCTCACCACGGATGCCTCCGACTACGCGGTGGGCGCCGTACATGAGCAATGGGTGAACGGGGTTTGGCAGCCACTCGCTTTTTTCAGCCGACAGCTCTGGCCGAACGAGCTCAAATATAGCACGTTTGACAGTGAGCTCCTCGGTCTACACCTGGCCGTTCGCCATTTCCGCCACGACCTGGAGGGCTGACCCTTCACGGCGTTCGTCGACCACAAGCCATTGGTTTACGCAATGGCCAAGGTCACGGAGCCATGGTCGGCCCGCCAACAGCGCCACCTCTCCGCCGTGTCAGAGTTTACCATGGACATCCGGCACGTCGCCGGCAAAAACAACGCCGTGGCCGACTGTCTTTCTCGGGCCAGCGCGAACGCAGTCCACCTCGGCGTGGACTTCGCGCTTATGGCGGCGGACCAAACCACCGACACCACGGTGCAAGCCCTCCGGGCGGCGGACACGGGCCTCCGCCTGGCCAACATCCCCTTCGCGGACACTGTCCTGCTCTGCGACGTCTCCCAAGGCCAGCCTCGCCCCATCGTGCCCGTTACCTGGCAACGCCGCATCTTCGCCTCCCTCCACGGTCTTTTCCACCCGGGCCGGAAAGCTTCCCAGAAGCTGGTGTCGGCGCGATTCGTCTGGCATGGCCTTCGACGGGACGTCCGTGATTGGACCAGCACCTGCACAGCCTACCAACAGGCCAAGGTCCACCGACACACCCAGGCCCCGCTGGCACCTTTCACCGTGCCCGAACGACGTTTTGACCACATCAACGTGGATCTGGTGGGCCCCCTCCCCCCATCACGGGGGTTCACACAGCTGCTCACCATGGTGGACAGGACCACCAGGTGGCCGGAGGCCGTTCCCCTCGTCTCCACCACCACCGTCGACGTGGCGCAGGCTTTCATCGCCACCTGGGTCGCCCGCTTCGGCACACCGGCGGACATCTCGTCAGACCGTGGACCGCAGTTCACCTCCGAGCTGTGGGGCGCGGTCGCCCGCAACCTGGGGGTCAAGCTCCACCGTACTACGGCCTACCACCCCCAAGCCAACGGGTTGTGCGAGCGATTCCACCGCTCCATGAAGGCCGTGCTCATGACCGGCCTTCAAGACGGCGGTTGGGCCGACCGGCTGCCATGGGTCCTTTTGGGCCTCCGCACGGCCCCCAAGGAGGACCTCCGGGCATCCACCGCCGAGCTTGTCTACGGCCAGGCGCTACGCGTCCCGGGCGAATTCGTGCCCGATGCTACCAGTCCCTGGTCCGCAGCTCACCAGCGCTCGGACCTCCAGGAGGCCGCCCGACGGTTTGCCCCCGTGCCAACATCCCACCACGGTGACCCCCAGTCCTACATCCCCCCAGCGCTTTGCACAGCGGAGTACGTTTTTGTGCGTCATGATGCACATCGGGGGCCACTCCGGCCGCCGTACGACGGGCCCTTCCGGGTCCTGCGACGGGACAACAAGTCGTTCGTCATCGACATCGGCGGCAGGTCGGACCGGATTGCGGTGGACCGCCTCAAGCCGGCGCACGTGGACATCGACCAACCGCCACGGTTGTCCCTTCCGCCGCGGCGAGGCCGCCCCCCGTCCATGGTGCCCCCCACTCGACCGCCCACCACCACACCGGACCCCCCCCCCCACGACCCGCCAGGGGTCGCTATGGCCGGGTCATCAGAACCCCCCTCAAATTGACCCTGCCGGTGCAAGTCGATTCTGGGGGGACGTGTGTAGCGGCTACCGCTGGGTTTACACAATCGCCTTGCACCTACCAAGGACACGGAGCGATCACCAGGACGTCCGGCCACGCCCGCTCTTGACTTGCCAGGCCGCGTCCGGGACGCCCGGGCATGCCCGGGCATGCCCGCCCTCGACTTGCCAGGCCGCGGCCAGGACGCCCGGCCACGCCCCCTCTCGCCTTTCCCTGGCAAACGCTCCGGGATAATGTGTGTATATATATTGCTGCCCGATAAACGGGCTTTTCAGAGTACCCGAGTTGTTTTGTGACAATAAAGAAACTCGGACGAATTCCAGCTTTTTGTCGCGTCCATTCTTCCGACTACGTGGGAGCACAGCTCCTTCAGTACTTTATTAATAGATGTGAAAATGTATACACACATACGCACGTGCACGTGCGCACACACACACACGCACGCACACACACACCTCCATTTATAGTAGATTAAATTCCCATGGATTCCTTGTTCAGGCTGTTTAGATGACGCCATCAGTGATGCGCCGACGTAACGAATCTGGCACTGAGAAACCGTGACCCGAGGTTTATAAATCACATGGTTTGCTTTTCCATTGACCCGTGACTGGAGGGTTCGTGATCACGTGTCCCGTGTGCGGTGTATAGCACTGGTACCTCGCTATTATTTTATTTTTATAAATGTAAAACTGAAAAACAAGGCATTTCCCGAGGCACGATATTTCTGCTGATATTATTTGATGCAACATAACATTATTACGCATAACGCTGACACTGAGGCAAATGTGTCGAGCGGCTCCGCCCCCATAAAGCTGATTGACAGTCATAGCCACGCCTACCCAGCCCTAATCTTTTACATATGAATACGTAGAAGTACGTAGTTTTACCTACTTTTCGTGGAATCCTTTAAAGCTACGATAATTATAATACCAAAGGATGTTGCAGGAAGTAAAACCCTGTCGAATGGTAGCAGAATCATTGCCATTGATAGAGGCAGCTCGGAAATATGCCGTCTGAAGAAGATTATTATTATTAGTCCCCTACCGGTGTACATCGGAGGGGACTATAGGTTTGCACGCCGTCCCTCTGTCTGTCAGTCCGTCAGTCCGTCACGCAAAGAACAGTTTTCCGGACTTTTCTTCTAAACGCTTAACGCTAAAGATTTCAAACTTGGCACATGGTTTCCTCATGATAAGTTACAGGTCAAGTTCGAACTTCACGACGTTTCGATCATTTTTGACAAAGTTATGGCACTTTGAACTTTGGAAATTCTGATAATTCTGATGATCCTTAACTCAGTGCCATTTTAAGTTTTATTTGCTTTCAAAAAGATTTTCTCGCAATAATTGGACCGATTGAGATCAAATTTTCACCGTAGGAGGGACTCGGTCTGTAGAATATTTTAATGGTAATTATGACATCACAGGTGACGTGGTTCGGCCGCCATATTGTTTTTCGTGAAAACACAAAAACCCCTTTTTCTCTGCAACGGCTGAATGGATCGAGGCCAAACTTTGCAGGCTGAATCGCATACCCATGACATGGTTTCAGAGTCATGTGTCACATGGTTTCAGAGTTATGACGTTTTTAAGCATGAACCTTTAAAACCGAGCCGCTCCCTCATTTTTGATCCAATCGAGGGGAAACTTCACAGATCTGTTGAGCATGTCAATATACTAAAATGCCCTTTTGGAATTTTCGATAGGGCACGTGGTTTGGCAGATATCGGTAATTTAACGAAAATATTAAAAAAATTGATATCTCTTGTTTATTCTAGAGTTCTCCTCAAGCCGCACCGCGCACCCTCAGCCTCGTCTCGCGAACGTCAAAAGCGCGACACAGCGCGCGCTTTTGGGAGGGGTGGAGCCAAGCCGAACAACATATATATATATATACACACATCAATCATTGATCGTGAACCGGAAAATATAATAAATCACTGATATTTAGCGACTCAAAAGGTTCTTTATCAAAAACTTATTTTCTTGTGCTTCTGCTGACCTGTCTGCAAGGTGTATAAATCGAAGTCCCGAGTGCGAATCACAGGTGAGCCCGTCCTGAGATAATTCGCGATTGGGAACGATTCGGAACCTGTGGATAAATAACCCTTTGGTAATTTCCCCAACAGTTTTTCGGATGACAGACTGCCGGTAGGGGACATGGGTTGCAGCGCAATACTCAGAATGCTTGTTATTATTATTATTATTATTATTATTATTATTATGAACAAGAAGATGAATTCCCGGATTTGACCGATCACGTTATTTTGCTTTATTTTGCCTTTTCCATGGTCTGGAGAGCTAAAAAGTAATCCCTACCTCGACAATCAGCTGAACAGACCAGGTAGGCTCTCATTATGTAGCCTAAGCGAGTTTTTAAAGAAGATAATCCAACTTTAGTTTTGTTTGTAGCAGATGGGAGCGACATTTTTTTTTTCCACGCCATCCCTACATCTCTGATAGAGCATTGTCTGTCTGTCCTGCGTTCCCATGTGAATGAATGATTACATGGAGTTGTGTCTGCCCCGTGCTCCATGTGATTAAACTAATAATTTAACACTCGACCCAAACAAAGCCAATGGAAATCTGACATATCAAAGCTGGACAATGTATAATCAGCAAAGGGCCACGAGCCTAATTTGTTAGACCAACCATAAAACCAATATGGCGGCCGAAATATTTTTTGCTGCTTGTTGTTGTTGTTTTAAATGTTGCCTCCCAATTTGAACTAATTTCCTGCCACAAGAATACTTTATTTTAATTGCTTTTTCCCTATTTCAGTGGTGTCTTAATTTGCAATTATTATTTAATTGCTATTTTAAATTTCCTTCGCTAAACGTCGTTCGTTTGAATGTGGAACTTTATCCTTCACATTTTGTGAAGGAATGAAAGAATTACGAAACATATCTCAAAGTCAGTCAAAGCCTCCAGCTTTGTTTCAATTCCTAAAATACGCCCTCTTGGATTGGAATGCGCGAAAACTGGTTCTTGTGCGTGGTTATTACGAAAAGCTTTCAGGTGTCGCCATACCGGTATTTTTAACTTCATTCGCGAGCTGCGCTGAGAACCACCCGTACGTGTACCGATACCTGTACCTATACGTGTCCCGACACGTGTCCCTATACGGCTATACCTGTCCCTATACGGCTATACCTGTCCCTATACGGCTATACCTGTCCCTATACGGCTATACCTGTCCCTCCCTATACCTACACGTGTCCCTGCAAGGAAGAGCCATGAGTGACCTGTTTTCCACGGCTTTAGCTGCTGTTTCATTCAATGTAAGCAGCTTGACTTTGGGCGCCTTTGTGCTGATCCTCCTGCTGTTCCTCCTTTCCTGGTTTCGTGGAGTTAAGCGGAGAGACGGTGCAGCACCTTTCCCGCCTGGACCTCCGGGATGGCCGCTCTTGGGAAACCTACCTCAGCTCGATCTCGCTCATCTTCCCGAAGAGCTGATGAAGGTGAAGCATTTTTTTTTAATCGCTCAAATTTCTTCAACATGGCAACAGGATTCGGACAGGTACTCCTGCTGCTGGTATGGTATATAATAATTATATATCTTACTATAATTCACCAAATGTCCGTCTGTCTGTCCGTCCGTCTGTTCCCAGGTACCGCAAAAACGGCTGAACCGATCGCAACGAAATTTTGGGTGGGTAATTCTGGGACCCTCTGCAGTAAAATAGGCTATATTGTTTTTCCAATTTTCTCCCCAATTTTCCAGTTTTTCAAAACCCACTTGGAGTAAAATAGGCTATATTGTTTTTCCAAAATTTTCCTCAGTTTTCCAGTTTTTCCAAACCCCCTTGGAGTAAAATAGGCTATATTGTTTTTCCAATTATTCCCCCAATTTTCCAGTTTTTCCAAACCCCCTTGGAGTAAAATAGGCTATATTGTTTTTCCAAAATTTTCCTAAATTTTCCAGTTTTTCCAAACCCCCTTGGAGTAAAATAGGCTATATTGTTTTTCCAATTTTTCCCCCAATTTTCCAGTTCTTCCAAACCCCCTTGGAGTAAAATAGGCTATATTGTTTTTCCAAAATTTTCTTCAATTTTCCAGTTTTTCCAAACCCCCTTGGAGTAAAATAGGCTATATTGTTTTTCCAATTTTTTCCCCAATTTTCCAGTTTTTCCAAACCCCCTTGGAGTAAAATAGGCTATATTGTTTTTCCAATTTTTTCCCCCAATTTTTCAATTTTCCAGTTTTTTCAAACACGATGGAATAATATTTACCGATATGAACAGTGATGCGGCTTTTATTGAAATTCTCCAAATACTGTTTAGATTTTGATGATTTGCGTGTGATATGATTTAACGGATGCTTATATAAATCGTTTAAAATAAAATAAAAAAGCCTTCAATTTCTGATATTTTACCTTTTCATTTGGGCCTCCTGATTGAAGCCCCGCCCATAGGGCAGGTACCGTTGCTAGTATATATAGTGTATACACTTTAGACTTTGGTAAAGCGTCATACACAAAATGCGTGATACCTTGGGGGGCGGGTGGTGGTATTTTGTTGTCACGTTTTTTCTTTAGAGGGCGGAGGATCAGGTGAAGCATCCATCAGCAGGTGTCAAAACGGGAGGGAGGTGTCAAAAAAGTGCCAAATTAGTCACGTAATTTTGTACACGGCCTCCTTGTAGTGTCAAGTGTGTCATTAAAGTATCAATTGTATCCTTAAAGGGTATCAGGTGTATCCTTAAAGTATCCTTAAAGTATCCTTAAAGTGTCACGGCCTCCTTGTCCTGTCCTCCTTAAAGTGTCAAGAATATTGTTGATGATGATTGCCGTAAATGAGCAAAGTCATAAATACTTGTGTGTAATAGGAGTGTTTTATTACCTCCGCCAACAAAGGTGGATGGAGGTTATGTTTTCACCCGTGTCTGTCCGTTTGTGAACAAAATATCTGAAAAAGTTGTGGGCGGATTCGGACGAAATTTGGCAGAGATGTAGCGTATTTGAAAAGGACAAAATGATTAGATTTTGGTGAAGATCCGGATTCGTATCCGGCTGCGAGAATTTTTAAAGTGATTCCTCACCATTGGGAGATCGGGCCAAAAACGATACATAGCAGAATATCTCAAACATTTGTGGACGGATTTGGACGAAACTTGGTGGACAGGTTGGGTGTCTGACGAGGACGATTCAATTTTGGTGAAGATCTGAATATGGATTCCGATATGAGAATTATTATTAAAAAACTTTTTCTTTTTTTTGTATACAAGATCGAGACTCGCCTAAGAGCTAACATTAGTCACAAAAAGACAAACTGACACATAAAACGTATGATAAAGGGAGCGGGAGACAAGATTGGGAGAGAGAGGGAAGCACAAGTACAACATCTGAGAGCAGGGACATCAAACACTATTTAAGATAATTTAATTTAATTTGAGACATTTAAGTGATTCTACACCATTGAGTGATAGGGCTAAAACCAACATATAGCAGGATATCTCAAAAAGTTATGGACAGATTTGGACGAAAGTTGGTGGACAGTTTGTGTGTGTGACAAGGAAGAATCTTCAATTTTTGTGAAGATCTGGATCCGGATCCACCTCGTATAATTTTTAAGTGATTCTTCACCATTGAGTGATATGGCCAACCAGGTGCAGGTACGACTGAGTGTCGTTCTGGTTTTAATACCGTGTCGTATATTAAATGCATCAAACAGTGATATTGCCATGTGTGCATCAGGCAGGGTTCGAGTTCTAGACCGACCGAACAAGCACGCTCAATCCAACCTCCAAAGCTCTCCCAGCCAAGGGAGCGCACGCCACCAACCGAACCAATATTTGATGAGGGGCAGGCATACGTCACTTGATGCATGACGCTCGCTCAACTAAAGTGCTGTCATTTTGATTTTACTTCAGCTCGATAAAAATTGCAAGTTTTATTGCAACGTTGACCTTGCACGTGTGAAAATAATCCGGTGCAGCAAATATCGGGGAAATTACCCCAGGGGTTTTGGAAATGTACAAGAAATAAATAAAGCAAACAAAGGAACTCCCTCTTTTACAACATTTACAATGTCTACAAGTTGGGTCACCCAATCAAGATCAGGTTAGTTAGACTTTAGTAAAATTCAAGATTGTTTACAGCTCTACTTTAGTGAAGATTAACCGAGTGCAACACGGCAACGATGGGCCAAATAGACTCCTCATTTCCTTGGTTAAGGTCATACGGGATTGTGCGACTTTTCCTTACACTTTGTGTAGGTAGCGCAGTGGATACTGTGGACCCTTTGTATATTAATTTCCTTTCTGCATACAGAATTTGATTCATTACAGAGCATCCATGCTTTCACAATAATGCTACAATATCATAGAAACATTGTGAACACGTTATTTTTTTTAGGGTTTTTAAAAACGTCATTATAATGTCATCAAATAAGGTTTTGTAACACTTTTATACCTCCGCAGCTAAAGGCGCCTGAGACGTTGTGCTTTTGGGTTGTGCGTCCGAGCGTGAATAGAAGATTTTCATCACCATGATAAATTGTTCATCGCTGCAGAGATTTTGGCCAAATTTGGTACAGGTTGGTCTGTGATACAAAGATGGAATGATTAGATTTTGGGGTCAAAAGGTCATGTGTCCTTTGAAAATCACTTTGCAGATCATAACTCGATTTAGAGCCATCAGTTGTTTTCTTTCTTCTACTTATCTCTTTTTTCTCTTACACTCTCTCTCATGTGACATTAATTTTTTTATACGACCTTTGATTGAGATCAAACATAACAGTGGGTTGACATCTAACGTGGGCAGAGGCATATCCATTGACATATTGACATCAAATTATATTTTCTAGTTTACACATGAAATTACAAATTAACATAATAAAGGTCAAAAGGTGTTTTTATGTTTTAAGCTGCTAATGTCTGATAATGTATTTGTGATGTTTTTGAAACCGTACAAAATAATGTTATCAAACCAATTTGGGTCCAACCTTTTTGCAATATTGTGAAAATATTTTGTTAGCTGTGAACTCCGTCAAACCAAGCCCTGCACAACTACCCACCGAGGTGAACGCCCGACATATACATACATTATATATATATATATGTATATGTGTATATATGTATGTATATGTGTATATATGTATATATATGTGTATATGTGTATATGTGTATATATGTATGTATATGTGTATATATGTATATATATATGTGTATATGTATATATATGTATATATGTATAATATGTATATATATATATATATGTATATATATATATATATATATATAAATAAAAAGATATATAATATGTATAGACTGTATTACTATATAGCTTATTTTAATATTTTAATTTCCCTTGTTACTCCCATCAGCTGTCAAAGAACTATGGACCGGTCTTCAGTGTACGTCTGGGAACTACACCAGTGGTGGTGCTTTCTGGATACAAGGCGGTGCATGAAGCTTTGCTTGGACACGGAAATGAGTTTTGTGAGCGACCAGTTTATCCCCTGATTGAAAATAATCACCTCAACAACGGTAATTTAATACAGAACTAGTTAATAAGGCTTTGCGTTTTTTCAATTTCCTGTTTTTCTGTTGTATTTCACTTTATTACGTAGCTCTGCACTTTGCTACGGTTCTGAATAGCTTGTAAATCTCCATGGAGTTTACTCATCCAAAATTTGTCGGTTTTGTGACACTTAGATGGCAGATTATATGTAATGCTTTGGTCATTATATGCATTGTGAAAGGATGTAGCGGACAAAAAGCTCTTATACCTCATAAAAAACTCTTATTCTGTGATTGAATTAATTTACTTTTGTCTATCTTCTTTGCTGTAAGAACATTTTGTCTTGAGGAGACCTTCCCCCATCCCTCCTGCTTTTGAATGACATCACATGGACATCATTGGTTGAATCTTCGACAACCTCCACCCCATTTTGAAAATCCCAGTTATGTTCCTCATTGGACAAACACACACAGGGAATGTTGTTGTTTATTGTTACTTCCTAAGGATATATCGACTACAGCCGATAATGAATAATAGTTATTTGTCTGGAAATTGGCTCTTTCATTTGTCTTAGACCGTCTTCTTTAACCATTAAGAGATGTGTTGTAGTCAAATCTGTGGTGGTGTTTGGAGTGAGGGATTGGTGGGGCAGTGCCTCACCCACTGAGTCATTCCTACCAGATCACAATTTAAAAACTCAAGTTTCCAGAAATAATGTTTTCTGTGATAAATGGTCTCAGTCAGAATGGGAAAAATGACCAACTCTGACACAAGCCCTTTAAGAGTGAATGGAGGCACTCATACTATGAAAAGAAAAAATAATCGAGGAAAACAATTTTGTTGATCAATTTATTGCATGGCAGGAGTTGTGTGGCGCCGTGGAGAGGGCCATCGCATATTGCGTCGCTTCACCCTCACTACTCTGCGCAATCTTGGTGTTGGCCAACGCAGCATTGAAGAACGCATTATAAAGGAATCTTCTTTTCTCCTGCAACAGTTTGGTCATCATGAAGGTACATAATACACCATTTGGCATCATTAGGAATCACACTAACCTTAAGTATTGGTCACATTTTTTTCTAATTGGAAGAAACAGCTTTTTATGGGCTAAGGGCCCAGATACATGGGCTAAGGCTCTTAATAGAGTTGACACACACACACACACACACACACACACACACACACACACACACACACACGCATACTGACGAGACAAAAACTTAGTGCAGCCACTGAGCTTGGGGGAAGTGCCATCACTTCCTGGGATACTCTGGGTACCAGCGACATCATAACAATGGCGCTGCTTTTCTCACCGTACTCAGGAGGAATTTCCTCCTCCCCATGGATGCAGACCGATGGGGTTTGCCAGTGCTCTATCCTTTTTAAGCAAGGAAGCAGTACGTACCATTTTAAAGTCTTTGCTGTGACTCAAACCGGTCCACACCGGATGAGTGTTTTTAGGAGACACGGCCTCCTCACTGGATGATTGTTGGCCCCCTACGGGAGCTCATGCGCCCTTTTTTCCAAGTATTATAACAATCAACCCTCCCATCCCTCCTCCTCCCTTGCCCTCCCCCTCTCCCGTATCCACGCCACCCCTGTCTAAGAATCAAGAAGATGTTTTTGTGGTAATACGTATTCACATAAATTGTGATAACTGCAGTGTGGTCATCATTCACAGTATAATACAACGGTATAACGGTATCATGGATGCATACATAGCAAGGGCCTTTGTTAGTTAGGTTTGCATCAAGTGCTGGTGTGGGATATGGGTTCATATGTGCATAACAGTGAAGAGGTGCTGGCTGTACGAGGGCATGTTGAAAAGTGATGCCTCCTCTCCTTTCACCAAAACAGGTGAAGATATTTGAATAAAACAAAAACGGATACTTGCATCTATCTTTATTTTATCTTCATCAATCTTTTTGCATATTTATTTCTCAACATAATCACCACTGCAGTCCACACACTTAAACATTTTTTAATGAAAATATTTTTTTTATTTTTGGTTGCTTAAGAAAAGTTGTGTGGCGGGCACATCTAGCGATGTCATAGTATTGTAAGAAAAAAATGTAATACTAATATTTTAAAGCAGTGAAGCCGCTTCAATATTTAAATATTTAGCTATGTCCTTCCTTCCATCCTTCCATCCATCCATCCATCAAAAATAAAGAAGAAGAACATTTTGAACCCACCTTGTTTAATTCTAAAGGCTTCCAAAGTGTTTTTTTTTTTTTTTTTTGGTATACAGAGTCGAGGCTCGTGAAAGAGCTAACATTTATCAAACAAACAAATCAAACAAACAAGCAAACAAAGTATATAAAAAGGGGAGCGGTCGACAAGATGGGGAGAGAAGGGGAGGAAGCACACAAACACAACATTTGAGAGCAGGGACATCGGGAGATGTGTGGGAGGGAGAGGGCCTGGGGGGAGGCAGGATAGGTATAAAACGCAAGGACACCAAGGACTTCCAGGAAAGAAGACAAAAGTCACCTCAAAAAAGTGGATTTGGGGTGAAATTAGCGGGGGTAGAAAAGATCAAGGTTTTGGATTGGGGAAGATAAGAGATGGTGGTGAAGAGATGTTTTAAAGACCTGGAGGGAGGAGTGGGATTGAAGAGAGTGAGGGAGTTTGTTCCACAGGTGGGAGAAAAGAGGAATGAAGGAGTGAAGGTGAGCAGAGAGTCTTGATTTTGGCAGTTTAACCATAAGAGGGTTGCAGGCAGATCTTGTGTGACCTGCAGGAATATTTGGGGGACAGAGCCCAGAGAGATCTGGGGGAGCAAGGCCGGAGAGGAGTCGGTAGAAGACGGAAAGACCACCAACCTGCCTGCGGTGAGTAAGTGAAAGGCCCTCGGAGATAGCGTCATCGCGGGAGATTCCAATGATTCTGAACGCTTTGGTTTCAACAGCGTGAAGACGAGCTAGGTGTGAGGCAGGAGCACCAGGAGCCCAGAGGGGAGAGCAGTATTCCCTTGAGCTGCGGATGAAAGCCTTGTATGTGGTGAGGAGCTCAGGTGTGCCAAGGAAGGACTTCGCACGAAGGAGGATGCCCAGTCGGCGACTGGCTTTGGAGGCCAGCTTGGAAATGTGGTTTTCCCAGGAAAGATCATGGCAGATAGTGAGACCCAAAAGCTTGAGTGACAGAACTTCATGGAGAGGATTATTCAGATAGTAGATGGGAGGGTTGTCCAGTCGGTCTTTTCGGAGAGACATCGTAAGAGTGTGAGATTTGTCAGGATTGAAAGACATGTTCCACTTGTTTGACCAGTCTGTGATTTTGACCAGGTCTGCAGAGAGTGAGGAGGCTGCAGACTGCCGATCTGAGGGATGAGGAATGGAGCGGCAGAGAGTGGAGTCATCAGCAAAGAGATAGAGAGGATTTTCAAGAGAGTCAGATAGATCATTGATGAAGACCAGAAAAAGCACAGGGCCCAGAACACTGCCTTGGGGAACTCCAGCCTGAACAGGAAGAGGAGATGAGAGAAACCCATTCAGGGCCACACGTTGACTACGACTAGAGAGGAAGTCCGCCAGCCATGCGTGGAGATTTCCATGGATACCAAAGGAGGAGAGTTTGGTGAGCAGAGCGGGTGCCAGACCGTATCGAAGGCACGTGATATGTCGAGGGAGACAGCTCTAATTTCCTGTTTGGCATTGAGGACCTCCATCCATTGTTGAGACAGCAGAAGCAGCATGTCCAGAGTAGAGTGACCTGGTCTGAAACCAAATTGATGATCAGAGATCAAGCCATTGGAGAAGAGGAAAGATTTCATATCCGAAGCAATGATGGATTCCATGACTTTGCTGATAATTGGGAGAAGGCTGATTGGTCTGTAGTTGCTAGGATCTGTTTTTGCACCTTTTTTTGTGCGAAGCGGTGATGTTGGCTGATTTTCAAGCAAATGGCAGTTGACCTTGAGCAAAAGAGAGCGTGAAGAGAACAGAGAGAGGGAGTGAAAGAGCGGAAGAACAGGATTTTAGGACCCGTGGGCTGATGCCGTCAGGTCCAGTTGCAGAATCAGAGTCGAGGGTTGACAGAAACTTTTCCACCTTGTCAGGAGGAAAGGACACGGAGTCCAGGAGCAGCTGGGTACGGTGGGTACAGAGAGGGATGGGTTTGGGACACAAGATTTAGAGGCAAACACAGAGTTGAGGCATTCAGCTTTTTCACGTGCGGAGTCAGCTGTGTAGCCGTTTGACGTGAGGGAGGGGATGGGGGGGGGGGGGGGGGGAACAAACACCAGAAACAGATTTGACCAGACGCCACCAGGATTTGGAAGAGGGAGACAGATAAGAGAGTTCGGTCTTGAGAATGGAGAGATATTGTTTCCTGGCTCTCCTGAGGGTGTGTTTCGGGCTTTGTGAAAGGAAATGAGATTTCCTTCCGTTGGATTTGCTTTCCAGGAAACGAAGGCAAGTTGTTTCTGGGCAACAGCCTCACCACAAGATTCCGTGTACCATGGACGGGAGGAAGGGTATGACAACTGAAGACGAGATGGGATAAATCTGTGCATGAGAGAGAGAGAGCAATTTACTTTGGAAGAATTCCCAGGATGAGTTGATGTCAGAGGTGGTAGAGATGGGAGACCAGTCCAGATGATTGATGGCTGCTTGAAGACCGTGCCAGTTGGCCTGAGTGAAATGCCAGACTCGTCGACGCTGAGCAGGCTCCCTGAGAATGGTCAGAGAGATGTCCACTTTAACAAGCACATGATCAGATGAGCCGATTGGAGCAGAAGAAGAGCAGCAGACATATTCAGGGAAGTTAGTCATAATCAAGTCCAGAAGAGAAGATGCTCCGTTGACTAAGATCCGGGTCGGGTATGCTGGAGTAATGCTGGAGTAAGTGTAATGCTGGAGGGTTATAAAGGGTACTTCTAATTTTTATAAAGGGTTGTAATGGGTTTCATTTGTTTCTAGACTTGGCCTATTTCCAATACTAGGGCATTGCCCGTACTATATCTATATCTAAAATTATATCCCCCCCCCTCTATTTACATGAAATGGTTTGGTCCAAAGCGAACGGCTTGCGAGTACGGTGACAATCCCCCCCCTCTATTTACATGCAATGGTTTGGTCCAAAGCGAACGGCTTCCGGAGTTTGGTAAAGAAATCGCCATCGCGTGCACAAACGCGCAGGAAAGCGAATGAATCGCAAATTCGGTTTTATTAGTTTTAAAACATAGTTTAACGCCAACATAGTTTGCAAACGTGAAATAAATGAATACGCTGTCAAATGTGCCATCCGAGGCAGAGTGTGTCCTCCACGTTCGGCACACGCGATCGTTCGCTGCTCTCTGATTGGTTGAATCGTTTTTTGGACATAGCTCGGTAAGTAATTGTGCGATTAATATGAAACCTTGAAAAGGCACATCCTCGGGTCCCCAGCAATATACCTGGCAAGTTAAAAGTATATCGGACCCGTGGTTGTCGAGAAACAGCGGTCACAGACAAACAGACGTACAAACGTACAGACGTACAAACAGAGATTACTGGAATTATAGATAGATACTCGTAAAATGCCAAAGTGAACTGCTTCCTTCGGACATGGGTGCGATTATTTATTAATTAAAATATTTTAATATAATAAAAATATTTATTTTAATTAAAATTTTCACTTTTAAATATATAAAATTTCAAAATAACATAATAAATATGTTTACTAAAATATATTTTTGAAGCATACTAAAATACGCAATTTGGTGTGTCTGATGATTTATTTCACCGCGATACAGTCTGTCATCTCCTTATCCAATCTCAACTAAATTTGACAAGATGACTAAGGGTTACACAATGAAGGTTGTAGCGGCATTTTGCCCCCCTCCCCAAGGGGGTATTCTCCCCTGAGCGGGTTTTCGCCGCCATTGCCATCGATGGGGTTGGTGTTGAGGTGTGTACCCATGTTAAGTTAGCTTTATCGTGGCGTTTTTCCAAAGCCACTTCTAATTACAAAACTAATGATAATAGCATAATATTAATGTTATTACAAAATAATATTAATACCAATAATATCCCACCTCCTTAAGGATTTTTCCTCTTTGAACAAACGCCGTATCAACGTTTATAAATAGCATATCATGGCGTTTTCGTGGGAGCAGCGCCCCAACGGCCTCTACCAGAAGTAAAAATATTATAAACCACAAACACGTATGCTTAGCTTTTTAAACAGTCGATAATGCTGTTTATCGAGGATAATGAAGAAATTTGGAGGAATCCCGACATCCGTGAGGTAAGTTTTACTTACAGAACTGAACGAAGATCTACTGTACTCTATATACCCCACAATGGGTTGGGTTAATAACATGGCCCTTCCTGCAACGAACATGACGTTTTTTGTAACAAACTTTTGAAACTCGCTCCTGCTGTTTAACAAGAAATTGACAGGGAGGAAGCCCGGGTTGTGCTCATTTCCCAAGCAGCTAGCTAGCGTTTGCCAAGCCTGCCGTTCCTTAACGGTTTTGAATGGAGTCCTTGCTCGAATGGTTAAACAACTTGGCAATCTCTACACAATAAATTGGTAAATGAACACACACCCAATGTTCTTGAGACCTGACCATATATCGACTGTAATCTATATACCCCAAAGAGGAATGACCCTTCCTGCCACTCACCGTAGTGAGCGGGTGTACTAATATAATAAATTTGTAAAACAAACTAAAATGAAATTTTTGCTTTCTTAGAAAATTAGCATGCTGAGTCGTGTGATCTCGTGGGTCCTGCAACATAGCAGTGCTACGTTGCACATTGTGGGTGTCGTGTCATGTGGTGGCACATCGAGCAATCACAGCACAACAAAAAAATGCATCATGCATTCATCATCCTGCCAGTCCCAAATTAGACTCAAAGCTATTCGTTTTAAAGGGAGCGACTGTGACTTATAATTCACGATGCTGTGCATGTGGCACATGTTCAATGAACCAAGCAACCTTTGTGTCAAGTTATTAGGCAGTGGTTTTAATGGAGTATAGTTAATTATTTTCCTGACCTGGTGTTGCAAAATGCGCTCTCCTATCGTGGGTGGATGAATTTAATGGATGAGTGTGAAATAGAAGCCTAAAGAGTTCAATATTATGTGGATGATTTCTCTTGTGTCTGCAGGGAAACCCTTTGAGCCGTTTGATGGTCTAAACTCTGCTGTGGCAAACATCATTAGTTCTCTGTTATTTGGTAACCGCTACGAGTACGACGATGAAGAATTCATCCAGTTGCTTCATCTTCTGAATGAAGACTTCGTTCTGCTTGGAAACGCCTGCGCTAAGGTGCACGGTTCTGTTCGGAAGTCCGGCTTTACATGAGGAGTTACAATGCCATCTTGTGAATTCTGGCAGAGACAAAGTTAACTGTGAAAACTCTTTGGCAGTTGCAGAATAACATTTCCATGAAATAGGAAAATATCAGGAATACTCTGTACCTGTGTTGGCGTGGTGTAGACATGATGGGACGGATGGCCTCGTCCTGCGTCTAGTTTCCTTGTTATTCCTTGTTATACCTGCAGCATTGAAGCATGACCAACAGTGACATTTAATTTATACTTTACAGAACTACAAAATGAATATGTTGAGACAAATGCATCCTTAAGTGAGCACACATTGGCAGACTTTACAAGATTTCTCCACCTCTTGAGCTCCCTCTCACTTGTACTTGACAATTACATGTAGAGGGGGCCTTGTACTTGTACTTCACAAGTCCAATGCCCCCATACTTTGACGCTTTGGCCAATTATGATTATTATATTTAACCGTTGTCTAAACATGCTAGCCACAGACGTGTAGTGGTGAAAAGGAACATTTATGATTTTTCCATGACACACATACATGGCAGGTTTAATTGCAGGTAGTGAGATTGCATACCCTGGGCAACATTGATCCAGGTGACAAAAACTACGTCTTTTACTATTTTGGGAAAACGGTGTACAATGGAATCCCACAATACATCACTTTTTGAGACAATTGTGGAGTGCATCTTTAGCGGTAGACTAATTAGCCCATCCACCGTTTGTGTGTGTGTGTGTGTGTGTGTGTGTGTGTGTGTGTGTGTGTGTGTGTGTGTGTGTGTGTGTGTGTGTGTGCGTGCGTGTGTGTGTGTGTGTGTGTGCGTGCGTGTGCGTGCACGCACGTGTCGGTCCGTCCAGGCCATAACTTTTTTTTAACCATCTGAGCTTTTGTCAAACACACCATTTTTGAGCTTTTGTTTGTTTTTCAACAAACCTTTACTAATAACAGTATTGAGAATTTCACAAGATAAATTACTAATTGGGTCAAAGGGCAATCACAGTGAGTACAAACCGGCCTTATTAGCCCGTCCGCCATACATGGTGAGATGTCCGGATTTTGTACTTTTTCCACGGTTCCTTATTTACCATTTGAGGTTTTGTCATGAATTATTTTTATCAACATCATTATCAACAATTTAATTATCAACAAATATTTATTACTAGCATGTCTGCTTACTACATTACTAGCACTAGCAACGACACCCGCCCTAAGGGCGGGGCTTCCATTGGGAGGCGCAAATGATTATTTAAACAATTTATATAAACATCCGTTAAATATCACACGCAAATCATCAAAATCTAAACTATTTTTAGAATTTCAATTTTAAAAAACCACATCACTGTTCATATCAGTAAATATTATTCCATCGTGTTTCAAATTGTGATATCAACTGTACGCTTTTCTTTAGGAAAAGAAATGGAATGATTTTGTACCTCTTCTTCAGCTTAGAACTTCAGGATAGACGACATTGCTGATAAAAGTTCCTTTTCTCTCTTTGAAGTTCTTGGCAAACATTTTTATATTGTCACTGCTGCCAACGCGACGCCATGGCATTATTCATTACATTCATTCATTCATTCATTTAATGATCATTAAACATTATTCTTACGCTCATTAAACGTTTATTAAACAATAAGTGTTCATTAAATGATTACGAAAATAAAAACGAAAAACATTACGAAATTACGTTCACACCGTCACGTCAAACACTACCGTGAGGATTACCCACCCAAAATATCGTTGAGATCGGTTCAGCCATTTTTGCAGTACCTTCGAACGGACGGACGGACGGACGGACGGACGGACGGACATTTGGTGAATTATAGTAAGATGTGTGGTGGACAAAATCTCACCATGTGTGGCGTACATTTACAGAACTGATAAAAGTATCCTTTGGTAACGTTTGACAAAGATAACTGAAAGCGTTCGAGTTATCATTCACAGACAGACAAACAAACAAACAAACAGAGACAGACCGAATTTTCAATTTTCGTCATAACAGGCAGTGGTGAAAACATAACCTCCATGCACCTTTGGTGGTTGAAGGTACCCAGCATTGTTCGGTGAAATTTAATGAAATATGTATTTAAATACTTATTGCATGCTAAAACGTATTACTCGATCACTTCCGAGGAAAAACGCAGGCAGGGTATGAGAACATACTGACTCGAGGCCTGAACACGGAAGTGTCATAATAAACCTGTGTAAAGCACAGGTCAAGAGCATACCTCCATGAGGCTGAACAGTCTACGTTTTGTATTCCACTGATAGGCTGGATCTGGATTCAGACCTGAACCAAAATCGAATCAGCCTGTTCTTGTCACCTCACCAACTCATCCGCATAGTTTGGTCAGAACTCGTCCACAACTTTTTTAAATATCATACTATGCTGTACATCGTTTTTGGCCCTATCATTCAGTGGTGAAGAATCACTTGAAAATTTAACATTCTCTCTCTTATCCAGATTCGGATCTTCACCGAAATTGAATCAATTCGTCCTTGTCACACACCCAAACTGTCCACCAAGTTTCGTCCGAATCCGTCCATAAGTTTGAGATATCGTGCTCTTTGTCGTTTTTTTTTACCCCCATCTCCCAATGGTGAAGTCACTTAAAAATTATCGGATCCATATCTGGATCCGGATCTTCATCAAAATCTAATCATTTTGTCCTTCTCACATATGCTACATATTCACCAAATTTCATCCGAGTGCGTCCACAATATTTTAAGATATTCTCTTCACAAACAGACAGGAAGGCGGCAGCCTGACAGGTATGATGAAAATCGAAAGAACCTTGGCATTTGAACATGGTCATTGTGATGATATCTTTCCCACCAGTGGCTCAGGAATTATTTCTTTCAATGAAATAGATTTGCCGACCACCACACTTTGCTACACCAAATATTAAGCGCGACAGAGCCCAAATGGTGTTTTATGCAAATTACGTCACTGTTACCTTAACCTTTGACATATACAGTATATATATATATATAGTCAAATCACATTGACAGCCTCACTTTTTTCCATCTGAATCCTTTGGTAACGTTTGACAAAGATAGCTGAAAGCGTTTGAGTTATCACTCACAGACAGACAAACAAACAGAGACAGACCGAATTTTCAATTTTCGTCATAACACAGTGGTGAAAACATAACCTCCATGCACCCTTGGTGACTGAGATAAAAAGAGGGGCACGAGTAAACACCACCACAACAACAACAACAACAACAACAGGCATTTTAAGGCCATTTTCCCTGCAAGAGTGGGGGTTAGCCTTGCGGTCCCTATGACAATGTTCTCCATTTTGCCCTATTTTCTGCATCTCCCCTTGTTAACCCCCTTGCCCGCATTTCTTCTTCGACCATCTTTAGCCAAGTCTTTCTCTGTCTTCCCCATCCTCTACTTCCTTCGACATTCATTTCCATCACTCTTCTCAACCAGTCACTTTCATCCTTCCTCAACACATGACCAAACCATCTCAACCTGTTGCTCTTCACAGCATCTATCACAGGCTCTATTCCCATCATCTTTTGCAATTCATCATTTGTCTTCCTCTCTCTCAACGATACTCCACACATCCACCGAACCATTCGCATTTCCACCCTTTCCAGCCTTCGTTGCTGCTCTACGTTCATTACCCATGTCTCACTCCCATAAATCATAACATTTCTCAAACATGCAGCATACACCTTTCCCTTCAGCTTCAATGACACTCCCCTTCCTCATCAGCACACCTCTCAGTTCCCGAAACTTCTTCCATGCACATCTCACTCGAGCAACCCTTGCCGAGTCTGATCCACCTTCTCCATTCAGCATGTCTCCAAGGTAACAAAATGTTTTCACACCTTCCAGCTTCACGCCATCTCCAAGATCCAACTCAACATTTCCTGCATCTGCAGCTCCCTCTGTGCACACCTTACACTTGAATGTAGCTGCCACACTGGTTAATGACCCTCTCACACCACTACATTTTTGATGAACCCACTCAGCGCACATTGTACATTGAATGGAATTCACTCCGACACCCTTCCTGCACACAGCACACGGCCACTTCCCAGTTCTTTCCACCTCACCACATGCTTTACCACTTGCCATCACCTTCGTTTTTCCGATATTCACCTTCAGACCTTTGGTCTCCATACGTTCCTTCCACTTGTTCATCTTCTCCTTCAGTCCATCCATACTTTCTGCAATCAACACCAGATCATCTGCATCCAACAACTCCCACGGTAAACCCTCCTTTACGTTCTGAGCAAGCACCTCCATCACAGCTACAAATAGTAGTGGACTTAGTACCGACCCCTGATGCACTCCCACCTTAACCTCAAACTCACCCCTGTTCCCGTCCTTCATCCTGACAGCTGTGCACGCTCTTTTGTACATTGCCATCACTACTCTGATCAACCATTCCTCCACTCCTAACTTCCTCAATGCCCATGTCACTACTTCACGTGGAACCCGATCGAATGCTTTCTCCAGATCAACAAACCCAAGAAACAACTTCTTCCTCTTCTCCATGTACTTCTCCTACAACTGCCTCACAATAAAAAGCGCGTCTCTCGTTCCTCTTCCTGGCATAAATCCAAACTGCATTTCGTCAATCTTCACTTTCTTCCTTATCCTCCTCTCCAACACCCTTTCCAATACCTTCATTCCATGCTCCAATAACTTTATCGCTCGATACAAGCCACAGTCCAGAGGACCTCTCCACTTGTATCGAGGGACGAGGGTACTCAGTTCCCAATCCACTGGAATGGTGCCTTCTTTCACCACCAGATTGCAGATCTCTGTCATTCTCTTCACACCCCAATTTCCCGCTGCCTTCAACATATCTCCCACAACTCCCGTCGGCCCTCCCGCTTTTTTTTTTTTTTTTTTTTTTTTTGTATACAAGATCGAGGCTCGTGAAAGAGCGAAAATTTTTGATTTGGCCCTCCCGCTTTCTACTCTTCATTGCTTTTATCGCTTCCTCAACTTCCTTTTCGGTTATCTTCTCTGCCGGTCCTAAAACTGGGTTACTCTCTATGTTGCCATCCCATTCATTCTCTGCATTCAACAGTATTTCCATGTATCTCTTCCATCTTCCTTTAATTCCATCTGGGTCCACAACGATTTGTCCCACTTCATCCTTCTAGCAACTCACCCCCATCACATCACACCTCTCTTTCGCTATCTGCTTTGCAATCCTGAATACCGCTCTCTTCCGCGATACAGTCGCGCTCTCTTCCGCGCTCTCTTCCGAATCCAAGCGTTCTCCGAACATTTTCCTGCATGCCTCCTGTGCCTTTGCTACCTCTTGCTTTGCAGCCTTCTTGGCTGCCTCATAACTTTCATGCTCTGCCTTTTCTGCCCCCATACCCTTCGCCTTCTGCCACTCCTTGAACTTCTTCCTCTTCTCGTCAATCTTCTTTCCAACTTCATCATCCCACCACCATGTTTACGAGTGCCTCCGTGGTCCTCTTGTCCATCCACATACCTCACCAATGGCTCCCAACAGACTATCTTTCATTGACATCCAACCACTTTCAAGCTCAACCACATCATCCTCCACCATATTCATCCTCTCTTTTAATGCCTCCCTCACTGACACCTCTTTCAACCTCCACACCTTCATTTTCGGTTGGTACTTCACCCGCCGAGCTCTCCTCGCACCTTTCACCCTTATGTCGCAGACCATCAAGTTGTGCTGTGAAACAGCCTCCTCCCCCGGGATCACCTTTGTGTCCCGGAGGTGCCCCCTATCTCGCTTACGCACCAGCAGGTAGTCAACGGTTGTCGTCGACCCACCTGACGTGTTTGTATCAAGCTTATTATCCTCTTTCTGGAAATGAGTATTACAAATCAACAAATCAGCTCCATCAGCAAACTCCAAAATCCTTTCACCTTCTCCATTTCTCACACCATACCCGTAACCCCCATGAACTCCCTCAAAACCGTCCATACTCCTTCCCACATGTCCATTTAGGTCTCCTCCTACCACAACAACTTCCTCATCTTTCACGTTTTCCATCAGCTTCTCTGTAGCACACCAGAACTTGTCCTTCTCTTCATCGCTCCGACCAACCTGAGCATATCCCGAGATGATGTTCACCAAGAGCTTTCCAATCATCATTTTCACTATCATCAACCTTTCACTCACTCTAGTCACACTCACCACACTGTCTACAAACTCCTCAGAAAACAGGACACCAACACCATTTATGCCCTCTGGGCACCCTTGCCACACAAACTTCTATTTCTGTCCCTGCCTACCCTTCACCATTCTCACACCACTTCCCTTCCATCTCGTCTCCTGCACACAACATATGTCCACTCTTCTTCTGACCAATACTTCCACCACTTCTCCTGATCTCCCTGTCATTGTCCCTACATTCCATGTCCCAAATCTCAGAAACCGATCTCCACGTCGGGCATCAGACGTTTCGTCGTCATAAATGGAATGATTTCCACCCTTGCTTCGATCGGGTTCCCCACCTGAGTTTTGACGAGAGGGAGTGGGGGTCCCCCACGGGGTACTTCGGGCTGTACCCTGCCCATATGTAGTCGTAATTGTCATGGTTCTCTTTTTGAGGCAATGTTTTTATGGCTGGATGCCCTTCCTGATGCCAACCCTTTTAGTCGCCTCTTACGACACGCAGGGATACGGTGTACCTATTCTAAACCGGGGTACACACCGGTATACGGTCCGTAGGCACGAGTAAACACTGTAGTAATTGAATTTGTGTTGTTGACAACAAATCACTATATCCAACCTCAACAAAACATATCACTTGATGGCTCCCCGGAAAAAAAAAACAACCCAGGCAGTGTATTAGCAAAAGACCCGATTGAGGCCTGAAGGCCAATTATCTGATTACATTTTTCTATTTCGATGTTTTTTATCCAGACATAGACCTCTGAATAAAAGAGGAGGCCATGCAAAGTTTGGTTGCACCGGTTCCTGCAGGGTGTGAATGCATAAACAAGCACACAAACTTTTCTCTTTATCTATTAGATGAGAATATGGAGAATGCAAATTTAAAAATTGTCCTTTTTTTTTTTTTTTTTTTTTTTTTAGCTGTTGGTGTTTGTCAAGTTTAGTTCGAGTACAAAGCAGACGTGGATGGGCTTTGCATTTTGAGATACCTTCTAGTTCGTAATTTTTAAACCATAATGAAAACTTTCTTTTCCTTCCACAGGTGTATAATGTCTGCCCGCTAGTGCATTACCTACCTGGCCTACCCCGGACACTCGTGGCAAATGTCGGGCGGATCATAACGTTCGTAAACGGTAAAATGAATGAGCACTTGTCTGCAGAATCAAAGCCAACTCCCACCGATTACATTGATACCTTTCTCATGAAGGTGGCCGAGGTAAGGCGGTTTCTCTCTTTTTCGCTTCCTACACTATTCTTAATACATTTTCCCCATAATCTTTTGTTCTTAAGTATTTATTCTTCTCAATGTTTGCTGAATATTGCAACATATTAAAGCCATTGTAAGCAAATTAAAAAAATTAATCACTTGAACTTTAATGAAAATATAATTGTTTGCAAGAATCAGATATATAGGCAAAACGGATGATGGTTAGTATCTGTTCTGATAACAGATTTTCGCCGATTGCAGAGTTATAGTTTGTTGACTACCCGACAACCGTTGACTACCTGATGGTGTGTAGGTGAGATAGGGAGCACCTCTGGGACACAAAGGTGATCCCGGGGGAGGAGGCTGTTTCACAGCACAACTTGATGGTCTGCGACATAAGGGTGAAAGGTGCGAGGAGAGCTCGGCGGGTGAAGTACCAACCGAGAATGAAGGTGTGGAGGTTGAAAGGGGTGTCAGTGAGGGAGGCATTAAAAGAGAGGATGAGTATGGTGGAGGATGATGTGGTTGAGCTTGAAAGTGGTTGGATGTCAATGAAAGATAGTCTGTTGGGAGCCATTGGTGAGGTATGTGGATGGACAAGAGGACCACGGAGGCACTCGTAAACATGGTGGTGGGATGATGAAGTTGGAAAGAGGATTGACGAGAAGAGAAAGAAGTTCAAGGAGTGGCAGAAGGCGAAGGGTACGGGGGCAGAAAAGGCATAGCATGAAAGTCATAATGCAGCCAAGAAGGCTGCAAAGAAAGAGGCAGCAAAGGCGCAGGAGACATGTAGGAAAATGTTCAGAGAACGCTTTGATTCGGAAGCGGGTCAGAGAGCGGTTTACAGGATTGCAAAGCAGATAGCAAAAGAGAAGTGTGATGTGATGGGGGGGGGGGGGGGGGGGGTGAGTTGCTTGGAGGATGAAGTGGGACAAATCGTTGTGGACCCAGATGGAATTAAAGGAAGATAGAAGAGATATATGGAAATGCTGTTGAATGCAGAGAATGAATGGGATGGCAACATAGAGAGTAACCCAGTTTTACGACCAGCAGAGAAGATAACTGAGAAGGAAGTTGAGGAAGCGACAAAAGCAATGAAGAGTAGAAAAGCGGGAGGGCTGGCGGGAGTTGTGGGTGATATGTTGAAAGCAGCGGGAAGTTGGGGGTGTGAAGAGAATGACAGAGATCTGTAATCTGGTGGTGAAAGAAGGCCGAATTCCAGTGGATTGGGAACTGAGTACCCTCGTCCCTCGATACAAGGGGAAATGTGACCCTCCGGACTGTGGCTGGTATCGACCGATAAAGTTATTGGAGCATGGAATGAAGGTATTGGAAAGGGTGTTGGAGAAGAGGATGAGGAAGAAAGTGAAGATCAATGGAATGCAGGTTGAATTTATGCCAGGAAGAGGAACGACAGACGCGCTTTTTATTGTAAGGCAGTTGCAGGAGAAGTACATGGAGAAGACAAAGAAGTTGTTTCTTGGGTTTGTTGATCTGGAGAAAGCATTCGATAGGGCTCCACGCGAAGTAGTGACATGGGCATTGAGGAAGTTTGGAGTGGAGGAATGGTTGATCAGAGTAGTGATGGCAATGTACGAGAGAGCGTGCACAGCTGTAAGGATGAAGGACGGGAACAGTAGTGAGTTTGAGGTGAAGGTGGGATTGCATCAGGGGTCGGTACTAAGTCCACCACTATTTGTAGCTGTGATGGAGGTGCTGGCTCAGAATGTAAAGGAGGGTTTACCATGGGAGTTGTTGTATGCAGTTGATCTGGTGTTGATTGCGGAAAGTATGAATGGACTGAAGGAGAAGATGAACAAGTGGAAGGAATGTATGGAGACAAAAGGTTTGAAAGTGAATATCAGAAACACGAAGGTGATGGCAGGTGGTAAAGCATGTGGTGAGGTGGAAAGAACTGGGAAGTGGCCGTGTGCTGTGTGCAGGAAGGATGTCGGAGTGAACTCCATTCAATGTACAATGTGCGCTGAGTGGGTTCATCAAAAATGTAGTGGTCTGGGAGAGTCATTAACCAGTGTGGCAGCTACATTCATGTGTAAGGTGTGCACAGAGGGAGCTGCAGATGGAGGAAATGTTGAGTTGGATCTTGGAGACGGCGTGAAGCTGGAAGGTGTGAAAACATTTTGCTACCTAGAAGACATGCTGAATCGAGAAGGTGGATCAGACTCGGCAACGGTTGCTCGAGCGAGATGTGCATGGAAGAAGTTTCAGGAACTGAGTGGCGTGCTGACAAGGAGGGGAGTGTCGTTGAAGCTGAAGGGAAAGGTGTACGCTGCATGTGTGAGAAGTGTTATGATTTATGGGAGCGAGATGTGGGTAATGAACGTAGAGCAGCAATGAAGGCTGGAAAGGGTGGAAATGCAAATGGTTCGGTGGATGTGCGGAGTATCGTTGAGAGAGAGAGGAAGACAAATGATGAATTGCGAAAGATGATGAGAATATAGCCGGTTATGGATGCAGTGAAGAAAAACAGGTTGAGATGGTTTGGTCATGTGTTGAGGAAGGATGAAAGTGACTGGTTGAGAAGAGTGATGGAAATGAATGTAGAAGGAAGTAGAGGATGGGGAAGACCGAGAAAGACTTGGCTGAAGGTGGTGGAAGACGAAATGCGGGCAAAGGGGTTAACAAGGAGAGATGCAGAAAATAGGGCAAAATGGAGAAGATTGTCATGGGGCCTGCAAGGCTAACCCCCACTCTTGCAGGGAAAATGGCCTTAAAATGCCTGTTGTTGTTTGTTGTTGCAGAGTTATAGTTTGTTGAAGGTGACAATTTTCCATTCATTACCCTCGCCTGAGGAGAGGGTATTGCATTTGAATTTGTCTGTTTGTCTGTCTGTCTTTCTGTTTGTTTTATTTGTATGTCTGTTTGTTTGTCCGCACAGAATAAATATGATTTTTTTTGCAACCGTTGATCCGATTGACAGGAAATTTTCACCAGAGGTGCAACTCCACCTGTAGAAGTTTTTATTGATAATTATGACGCCATCGCGCACGTAGTTTGGCCGCCATCTTGGAAAAACCGAAAAAACTTGCACCTCTACATCTCCGAAAGCGCTGCATCGAAAATATTGAGACATGGCTCATTGTAAAGAACTCTCCTTGGGGAATAAAATGTGTTCATGATAATGCCATAGGTGCCTCCATTATGAGGTCATAATTCGACAAGTACAAAACTTCATCTGATCAAGATCTTTCTCGTTTGTTTTATATCCACGTGAGATGATAGCAAGGAGCCATCAGTATTTGTTTACATGGATCATAAGCACATCAGTCAAAAATGTCTCAGTCAACAGTATTTGGCAATTGGAAGGGTTCACAAGGTGACAAAAAGTCATGAAGTGTTCATGGAATGCAAGAACTGCACATCTTTTATTTCCTCTTCCACACACTCGTCTCTGGCTTCAGAGCTTGCAATCTCTGCATCCAACTTTTCTCTTTATTTTTCTTTAATCTCCAAACATGGCTGATCTTTTCTTGAAACAGTTTCATCACATTTACATTTTGAGTTGGGTCAGTGCAGTTGGGAAGGGATCCGATTACTCGAGAGTGAATCTCTTTGGAGTGCAATATGGTGGTTCTTGGACGCACTGCTGGCAGGTCCATTGTGACGGTGTCGAGGTGCAGTCTTTGCCGACACAGTCCAGTCCACACATCCACCACTGAATCACATGCACTGTCATCTTAATGATAGAATCAAGATGAGTTAAATAAGGAAGTCCATGTGCCATTTGAATCAGGAAGCATCAATAAGTTTATCTTTGAAAACCAAATGCAGAGTAGAGATGAAGCTTTGTTTGTAACTGTCGTGATCAACATTTAATATGTTGTGTTATCGGCATTTATAAAAGTGATCATGAATTTCTGTGCATGTGACAGCAAAAGGAAAACGGTGAGACGCTATATTCAAAGGCGACCTTGACTTTGCTTCTCCATGATCTGTTTGGGTCTGGAGTTGTGACCACATCAACAACACTTCGCTGGGCTCTTTTGCTCATGGTTACTCATCCAGAAGTTCAATGTGAGTAAAAGAATGCAGTTTTTTTGTAATGTAATTAACAGACAAAAATGGTTTAAAATAATGAGATGACTACCTTATGGTGTATCCTTGGTTGTCTCCATATGCGGGTTTCAGCAGATGGAACGGAGCCCTCCCCGGTCTCAAATTATCCACCTTCATGTGCATATGTATATCTATGTGTATTCATGTATATGTTTTCTATCTATATATATATTTGTGCAGCGTCTGTCCTGTCCTGTGTTGTGTTGTGTTGTCACTGAACTACTTTCTCAAACTTTTGTGAAATCGTACCAAACTTCTGGTATGCACATATCTCTCTCGTCGGTATGTCCTAAGGGTATTTTTATTTTTATTTTGCAATTTTCTTCTTTTTGGGGGGGTAGGGGGATTTTGGGGGGTGGGGGGGGGGATTTTTTTTTGGGGGGGGGGGGGGATTTTGGGGGGAATTTTTTTTTTTCAACTTCAATTGTTTATAAAATGTGATATCACGTATATTACAAATACATTTGTGCAAAATAATTGTTTGAATTATGATTGGTTTAAACCATGACAAAGCGGCAACTCGGGTACAGTCATTTATCTATACTAGGGCATGCCCGTACTATATATATATCTAAAATTATATCCCCCCCCTCTATTTACATGAAATGGTTTGGTCCAAAGCGAACGGCTTGCGAGTACGGTGACAATCCCCCCCCTCTATTTACATGAAATGGTTTGGTCCAAAGCGAACGGCTTGCGAGTACGGTGACAATCCCCCCCCCTCTATTTACATGAAATGGTTTGGTCCAAAGCGAACGGCTTGCGGAGTTTGGTAAAGAAATCGCCATAGCGTGCACAAACGCGCAGGAAAGCGAAAGAATCGCAAATTAGTTTTAATTAGTTTTAAAACATCGTTTAACGCCAACATAGCGGCAACATAGTTTGCCAACGTGAAATAAATGAATACGCTCTCAAATGTGCCGTCCGAGGCAGAGTCTGTTCGGCACGTTCGGCACACGTGATAGCTCGCTGCGCTCTGATTGGTTGAATCGTTTTTTGGACATAGCTCGGTAACTACTTGTCCGATTAATATGAAACCTTGAAAAGGCACATCCTCGGGTCCCCAGCAATATACCTGGCAAGTTTCAAGTATATCGAACCCGTGGTTGTCGAGAAACAGCGGTCACAGACATACATACATACATACATACATACATACACACAGAGATTACTGGAATTATAGATAGATATCGACACATCTGGGCAGTGTCTGTGTTGTCACTTAACGACTCCCTCAAACTTTTGTTTCCGTGGTTGTGAAGTGTTTTTAATAACGTTGTGGTGGTTTTGAACCACGTGGTGGTGAGGTATTTTGAATTATGTGGTGGTGAGGT
>NC_136270.1:109100107-109166205 GCF_964187855.1 Myxine glutinosa
ACTTTGGAAGAGAACAAACGCGAAATCGTGCTGGAACACCGCCACAATCGGCCGCCACCGTTTACACCTCCGCAAGGCCTATGAACCTGGCATAGCACGTGCTATGAAGAAGAAGCAGGAGTAGAGAGAGCGGCAGTGACGCAGACGGCGTGACCTGGGCGAGCCGGCGAGCCGGGGGAGGCTCGGATTGGCTGAGGAGTGCGCCAATGTGACGTCATCGGCCAAGAGATATTAGCGAGGGTCGGACGCCATTTTCGGCAGTTGAAATGAGACGAGAGCAGTACAGTTGACTTGAGTTGGCTGCCAGGCGAGTTGAGGGAGTTGAGTTGTGCAGTTCAGAGTGCAGTTGAGTGCAGTTCGGAGGTGCGCTGAACTAAGTTCAGTCCCGGTGTGAGTTCGGTCCAGTTCAGTTCGGAAGAGTCTGGAGAAAGCGAACTCGGATTTGAACCATCGCGTGCAGTCGCACCTGTGCTCTCTCTCCCCCTTTTCGCCATTCCTCTTGGTTCTGGAGTTTGTGCTCGCGTTGGAGATCGACGACGCGTGGTGCTTTTGGTGCGTGGTGCTCGGCCTTGTGGGACTTGGAGCGAGGGACCTCGTGGTGTGCGATTGGGCCGAAAGGAGCGGTGTTGGACGGCAGCCACAAAGACGACGAAAGACCAGATAAGTTGCATCCACGTACATTTTGAACGACGTGACGTGTTTTTTTCGTCATTCATCTCCCTCGTTTTGTGTTTGATATCAGTCGTGTGGGGACGTCCCGATTTAGGATATTAGATTTACCGGCACGTGCTTTTTCCTGTCTTGCTTTTCCCAATAAACCCTTGTATTATTTTCTATTCCCTGTTACACCCGTGTCCGTTGGAGTTTGATTGCCGTCCACAGTTAAGCGCTTACGCAGCCTCCCATTTCCCTTCTTCCTCCCGCGCGAACCATATAAAAATCCGTATTGGTTGTTGCCTCCGAATAAATCCGTTCAGGCCTATCCGCAACTTTGATGTTAATCGGAGTTGCACGACAAAATATATATATATATATATATATATATATATATATATATATATATATATATATATATATATATATACTAGCTTGGCGTCGATACTGAGGAGCGGGCTTATTTTAGCTGAGGCTAATGACTGTACCTGAGTTGCTGTGTTGTCATGATTTTCACCAATCATAATACAAACAATTACTTGGCACAAATGTATTTGTTGTGTTTGTGATATTACATTTTTATAGGCAATTTAGGTTGAAGATTTAGGTTGAATGTTTTTTTTTCAAGAAAGAACCCCTCAGCACATACATATAATAGGGGAGGGGTAGGTGCAGACTGGAAGTTTGGGACGATTACACCTCACCACCATGTAATTCAAAACACCTCACCACCAAGTAATTTAAAACACCGCACCACCACATAATTCAAAACACCTCACCACCACGTAATTCAAAATACCTCACCACCATAAAACACATAATAAAAACACCTCACCACCACGAAATTAAAAACACCTCACCACCACGAAATTGAAAACACCTCACAGCCATCAAGCACGTAATAAAAACACCTCACAGCCATAAAACACGTAATAAAAACACCTCACAGCCATAAAACACGTAATAAAAACACCTCACCACCACGAAAATATAAACACCTCACAGCCATAAAACACGTAATAAAAACACCTCACAGCCATAAAACACGTAAAAAAAACACCTCACCACCACCAAATTAAAAACACCTCACAGCCATAAAACACGTAATAAAAACACCTCACAGCCATAAAACACAGAATAAAAACACCTCACAGTCATAAAACACTTAATATAAACACCTCACAGCCACATCATTTAAAAACACCTCACCACCAAGTAATTCAAAACACCTCACCACCACATAATTCAAAACACCTCATCACCAACTAATTCAAAACACCTCACCACCACCTAATTAAAAACACTTCACCACCACGTAATTATAAATACCTCACCACCACGTAATTCAAAACACCTCACCACCATGTGATTTAAAAACACCTCACCACCATGTGATATTAAAACACCTCACCACCATGTGATATTAAAACACCTCACCACCACATCATTTAAAAACACCTCACCACCACATAATTCAAAATACCTCACCACCACGTGATTCAAAACCACCACAATGTTATTAAAAACACTACACAACCACGGAAACAAAAGTTTGAGGGAGTCGTTAAGTGACAACACAGACACTGCCCAGATGTGTAGATATATAGATAAATGACTGCACCCGAGTTGCCGTTTTGTCATAGTTTAAACCAATCATAATTCAAACAATTATTTTGCACAAATGTATTTGTAATATACGTGATATCACATTTTATAAACAATTGAATTTGAAAAAAAAAAAATTTCCCAAACAAATTCCCAAAAAAAAAAAAAAGAATTGGAAATGTTTTCAAAAATGAAACCCTTAGGACATGCCGACGGGAGAGATATGTGCATTCCAGAAGTTTGGAACGATTTCACAAAAGTTTGAGAAAGTAGTTCACTGACAACACAGGACAACACAACACAACACAGGACAGATGCTGCACATATATATATATGTATATATATATATATATATATATATATATATATATATATATATATATATATATATATATATATATATATATATTGTTGCGGATATGAGATTGGCATCCATCCATATCCGCTTGTAAATATTCCCCTATTTCCTCCATACTTCCCAACTATCCCCAATCCCCCATTCCCTAGTCCCATTTTCTGTAAACAACACTCTGTAGACCCGACCTCCCCCTATTTCCCCCATTAAATGTCGCATCCAGGTCCACCGCATCTCACGTAGACAACTATAGGACATCTTGCTAGTTATTCTTAGTCTATGTCAGTTAAGGACTCGTTTCCATTAATTGTGACTCTTCGTTGCACCAGAATGTGATTGTATGGCACCGTTAGGAAGTTTAGGACCTCCCAATACCTCCCCGCAGCTCTTCCTCACGGTTCAGCAACAACAACAGCAACAGCAACAACAACAACAGCGGCGGCGGCGCGGGGAGTGTGCGTCCTCACTCCGGCTTGGTTGGTGGGGGGTGTTGGGAGGGCACCATGCCTTTCCAACGAGCCGCCATCGAGCATGTGCTCGATGGGGTTACCAAGTAGGGGCTCGCTGTCAGCTCCTCATCAAGGGCGGAGCCCGGTAACCCCTGCACCCAATAGAAGCGGCGGACCGATCCCATCTGGGGCGGAGCCAACGAGCCGAGGGCGTGTCACTCCCCGCTGAGCATGCGCAGGAAGAGGGAGGTGACGTCAGATGCGCCCTGAGCTGGGAGAGAGAAGGACGCCACCTCCGAGCGCTGCAATACCTCCCCGCATCTCTGGACCGGACCGTGTTTGATTCTGCCCCTGAGCCAAGGTGCACCTTGTGCTATCGACTGCCTGTGCTTCCCTGCCATCAATCCCTGTGTAAGTCAGTCTTGTTCCGTTTGTCTGTGGTCTGTCTGGGATAGATAAGATTGTGTCTAAGTGCCTATCTCTTCTGTGTCTTTACCTCATTGCCTTGTAATCTACCCCTTTTCTCCCCCACTAATTATATCCTCCTCTGGAGGTCTTGAGAACTGTACCCCTTGTGTCGTTTCATTTATCCCAGTCGTTGTGTCCTTTCCTTCATTGATTTAGCGTAGCGCGATTTGGCCAACGTTCGAGTGGAATCGGGTGAGTTGGGGGTAATCGGGTAAACTGTGCGAACACGGCGGCCATTCCGCTCGGCCCATCATAACATCTTAAGCCGTGTCCGTAACAATTGGTGTCGAGGAGTGAGATCGGACCCGAAGCGCGCTTAACGCGCTCAAAATTACAAGTAACCGAAATTTGTTTTGTTGTAAAATAAAAACCCGAATTTTGAAAGTCGCGCTATGGCAGATCAAGACGGCTGGGTTCCGGTAGAGGAGAGTGAGGCAGGGTCGATCCAGGACCAAATTGAGGGACATGAGGAGAGCGAAGCAGTGAGGGCGGCAGGTTCGCAAAATGGCGTCCTCGCGCACGAGGTTGCGGGCGCGCAAAATGGCGCCTCGCACATGGCTACGGCGGCCGCACCCGCTGCACAAGTGGGAGGGATGGCCCAAATGCAGGCCCTCATGGAGCAATTTATGGCGCAAATGCAGGCGTCCCTCAAACTGCAGAGTGAGCAATTGGGGGTAATGGGGAACCGGATGGATGCTCAGGGTGAGCGATTGGAGGGCCAAATGGGGGTAATGAGGGACGAAGCGAGGGGTACCGGTGAGGGGTTAGAACAAAGGATGGGGTCCAATAGCGAGAAATTGAGGGAGGACATGGGGGCCAATAGCCAACGGTTAGAACAAAGGATGGGGGCCCAGATCGGAGGGTTAGGGAGTAGAATAGAGGGATTAGACAATAGATTAGGGGAAATACAGGAGGGGTTAACGGGGGTGGAAAATAGAATGGCTGCCCAGGAGAATCAGATAGAGGGAGTGAAAAATGGGTTAGAGGGGTTAGAAAACAGTATGGAAGGCAAATTGAGGGACATGAGGGACCAAGCGGAAAGGGAAGTTAAAAAATGGGGCAGCAGATAGAGGGGGTCAGAATGGGGGTAGAAACTAAATTGGATGCTCACAGGGAGGAAATGGAGCAGATGAGGGTGGCATCTGGGCAGGAGATGCAGGTGATGGGAGAAGAGATCAGAAGAGGTGTGAGTGAGGAGGTCGGAGGAGTGCGCGAGGAGGTGAGGCACTGTAAGGAGCGCATGGAGAAGGAGGTGAGAAAGGGGACTGTAAAATTGCAAGGTGGTATAGAGGAGTTGATGCTGGGAGTAGAACAACTGACAGTGGGACAAAAGGAGTTGGGGGACCAGGTAAAGAAGAACACAGCGGTAATAGAGGGTTTAAAATCGACACAGAAGGAGATGAAAAAGGACGTAGGGGTAATTAAAAAAGAGTGTCAGACGGTACATGAGGACCTGACGAGGAAAATGAACAAGGTGGTAGAGGTGATGGAGGTTAAAGAGCGGGAGGTGCGGGAGCACATAGAAAAAAATAAGGTGGAGTTAGAGGAAGAACTTAAGGGGGCGCACGAGGAGATGAAGGAGGTGAAGCAGAAATTAGAAGAAGTGGAAGAAGGGGTGAGCGAAATTAAGAAGCGACGGAGAGAGGATAAGAAAGAGATAAAGGAGGAAGTAAAAGAATTGGTCCAAAGTCTGTGTTCGGATCGTGATGATGTGCTCATTAACCGGATGAGGGATTCGCAGGTGATGGAGGAGAAGCGAAGAGAAAGAGGACCCGGTGTAAGTGGTGACCAATATGGTCGTGCGTATGATGCGCCAGGTGATTTAATAAGCTTGGGGGTCGAGATGGACCCGGGTGTTCGTGAGAGGCCGTTGGTGAAGTGTGCGACAGGTCTGGTGTGCGAAAAAGGAGGTGTGCGAGAAAGTCCGACTCTGGGGTGTGTGAGGAAAAAGTGCGTGCCAAGGAGTGAGGGTGCTGTCGAGAGTGAGTCGGTCGTAGCGTGTGTGCGAGGGAGCACATGGAAGCGCGTAGTGAGGAGTGTTACGGAGGGTGTAAAGGGAGAATGCATGCCTGTGGTGAGTGTTACAGAGGATGTAACGGGAGAGGGTGTGCGAGAAAGATGTGTGACGGACAGGTGCATGGGGAAAGAGTGCGCTGTCAAAAGTAAGGAAGAGTGTACACCTGTGGTGAGTGTTACAGAGGGTGTGACGGGAGAGTGTGCGTGAGAAAGGTGTGTAACGGACGGGTGCATGAGGAAAGAGTGCGCTGTCGAGAGTAAGGGTGAGTGCGCGACCGAGAGTGGAGGTGAGAGTAGTGAGAGTGACATGGAGCGTGAGTTAGTTGTGACAGGTGAGCGAGGATGTACACCTGGAATGGAAGGATGCACACCTGGAATGGTAGAGCGTGTGTGGGAATGCACACTTGAGTTGGTCGTGAGGCACGTGGTTGGGTGTGCGAGTGAAAGCACACCTGTGATTGTCACAGAGGAGGTGACCGAGGAAGGGGCGCGAAGAGGTGTGTTGGTGAGGTGTGCGAACAACGAATGTGTGCCAAAGTGTTCGGTGGTCAGGTGTGTGACCAAGGCTGTGAGTGGAATGAGTGCACCTGGGTGTGTTAGAGAAGGTACGACGAGGAGCATGGGAACAGCTGGATGTATGGGCAAGAAAGGGGTAGCGTATGCGTGTGAGCATGCAGGTGAGGCATCGACGGTAACCGGGTTAGCGGTTAGAGCGACTTTTAGCCGAATCGGGCCCTCGGTGCGTGCCGGGCTTCGCGTGCCGCGAGAACCAGCGGAGATCCGAGCCACGGCGGGTTCGAAAGGACCGCCGTACGCGATCCACGCTGGGCCTCGCTTTGAACGGCCGCGTCCGTGCTCCACTAGGCGGAGCGGGCAGCCCGATAGGAAGGGTCGTCATGGCGACCACTTTTTGTTGAGACGTTCCGGCAGGTCGAGATCGGGCAATTGGATGGCTCCGCGCCGAGGTGGTGCGTGGGATCTCGGCACGGGTAAGCCCCCGTCCCTGCACCGAGTGCCGGACGCATCCAGCCGCTGGCACAAAACAACCCGCATTGATTGCTCGGCTGTACGAAGCCGAGCTTTAGAAGGGAATTGGCGCACCGAGAGGATCTAATAAGTAGACGGGTGATGAGGTTAGTGTTTTGGACCCAAAATTAGAAGAAAAAAAATATTTGATGATTGGCAAAGGATTGGCAGTAATGATTGGCAGATGATGGGTAGTGATTGGCAAATTTTTGATTTGTTGGAATTTGATGTGCAAAATTGGTAGTGGGAGATGCCCGATGTGGTGGGATGGCAACTCTGTCATCCCTCACAAACTGGGGGGCAAATGCGCTATAGTTTATGGGGTTTATGGCAGTGAAAACTAGCCCGGGAGGGTTAGGATATTGTGTGTAGGGATCTAGCGAAGATGACATTAGGTAACGTTAAGGTTAGTTAGTGACAAGGATACCTGTAGAGGGGACGCAGGTAGATTAGAGTGGATGATAATGACGAGGGAGCGCAATAGTTTAAAGGGACGACTGGGAAGCGCAAGTTGCAGAGGGGAGTAGTTAGATGAGATGATGCTGTGTGAGAACTGGACAGGTGTGTGGAGCAGTGTATGAGTAGTGAGTGTTGTGGATCAGCGCGAATGCGCTTGGGGGAGAGAAGGGTGCAGGCGGCACCAAGTATGAGAGCACAGGTGTGCAAGTACAGGTGTGTGGAATACATGGAGTATTGGAATGAGTGGTGTGGAGAGAGTTGGAGTAAGTGGTACGGAGTGGTGTGCATGGTGCGAAGGTGTGGATGGGGGAAGAGTGGACCCCTTTCACGAGTACCCGGGGCGGGTAGTGTAAGTGTTAGGTAGAGGGTATAGGTAAATTGTTGTTGGATATTGGCATTTGTGGTGCGGTTGCAGAATGGTATTGTGGATGGGTGCATTAGTGTTGTGGAAATGGCTGGGCGTGTAGCCTGTTAGTGTGTGTAGTTGGTTTGGGCACTCCACCACTGTGAGGATGTCGGCCAGGTGAGGCCGCAGGTGGGCTCTGGGAGCCGTTAGTGTCAGTGGGTGCCTGAGGATCCCGGGTGTGGATCGGGCAGCCCGTGCCAGAGAGGGCACTGAGGGGGTGAGAGTGCGAGAGGGCCTTCCCCAGTTAGTTAGGTTAGGGTGAGGAGCAGGTAAGCTCGGGTGGCAACTACAGTGGTGGAGGTGTGCAGGTGGGTAGACCTGCTGGGAGAGCTACACGTCACAGCCCAGAAATTGTGCGAGGGCACCGGGAGGTGAATCGGGGGAGTGAGACCCCAACTTGAGAAGCACCACAGTTTGGTCAATGGGAATTGGTTTTTAGAACCCATAGTGTAAGTTGGCCAATGGATTGGCAGGGAAAGACCCCGGGTAATGTAAAGTTGTTAAAGTCATTTAGGAAATAGTTAGGATTGATGAACCTGTCGCACCATACGCAGCCACTTACCTGAGGTGATGATGATGACTCCACACCTGTGTTTCTTTGTTTTGTGTTGCAGGAAATGAGAATTGCTGTTTGGATTTGTGAGACGCATCACGATGTGGATAAGACATTGGGGTGATTCCATCTCTCCCTCCTTAGGAGGGACTGATGATGAGTTGGAGATGGCAAATTTTGATGAGAGTTGGAAATGGCAAATTTGATTGGTTAGGAGGGAGAGAAGACGAATTTGGTTTATGGGAGGAACGGGGAAGACAGTAGGGACGTTTGTTGATGTGTAAAGTAGATGTTTATGGGTAGTGTTGTGTTTTGTGGATACAGTAAGGGGTAAGGGAGGGGCAATGTAGGTTACCTGGTGGGGGGGGGGGGGCGTACGGTAGGAACGTACCTGTCTCACCTGGTTCCCATGTGCCCCCAGTGTGCATTACCTTGTATTGCGTGCACTTTTGCGCCCTTACCACCTTACTCACTTGTTTCTTTTGTCTCCCACCTCCGAGGATCTGGCTTTGGGGCTGAGAGAGAGGAGAGAGAGGTGCTGGCTCCGCAGTTGTGGGCCTGTACTTTCGCTGCTTGCTGCCTGGATCGATACACCATATGGACCGCAATTTTTGTGGCCGCCCACCATGGACCGCAGTTCTTTTGCGGGCAAGCACCACCCGTGGATGGACCTCTGGGTCAACGTGGCACCTATGCCATACAGGTGAACCACTTTTAGTTGGCCCCCCTGACGGCCACAATTTAGAAATGGACGCGGTTGGCGCCTTTCTTTATTTTTGAAGAAGCCAGAAGGCCAAGTGCACTCCAGGAAGGCAAGACCAGCGGCAGAACATCGGCCGGCTGCGACACCACCGGTGACCATGGACACTTGATTGTGCTTTTGTTTTTATTGAACACTTTATTGGTGCACCGGATGGTGCTGACTGTGTGTAATGGGGTGGTGCTTTTGGTGCTTGGATGGGGTGCTCTGCACATTATTAAAGGCCGTAGGGCCACAGGGCACTCATGGGTTGGTATCGATGCTGGCATGCGTGCTCTCTCTCTATGCATAACATCTGCATGTGTTCCTCAAAGAACAGGTCCTGGATCGTAGTGTAAATATCAGTCTTGTATAAATGATGCTCCCTACCGGCTGTATGTTTAGTTTGAGGATTCTTTCCGCGATTCGGTTATCCTGTGGGTGTGTTTCTGTTAGGAGAAGGGTGCAACGTCGCAGGGGGACATATTTACTCATTTGTGAACATCTGTAAAACTGTCGCACTCAGGGTTGAGTTAATAGTAGAGGGAACTACATCTGAGTGCCACACTAACGTAGGTAAAAAATTTTCGGGTCGGGACGCCCCGAGGTAGAGAAGGGTGCAATGTTGCGGATATGAGATTGGCATCCATCCATATCCGCTTGTAAATATTCCCCTATTTCCTCCATACTTCCCAACTATCCCCAATCCCCCATTCCCTAGTCCCATTTTCTGTAAACAACACTCTGTAGACCCGACCTCCCCCTATTTCCCCCATTAAATGTCGCATCCAGGTCCACCGCATGTCACGTAGACAACTATAGGACATCTTGCTAGTTATTCTTGGTCTATGTCAGTTAAGGACTCGTTTCCATTAATTGTGACTCTTCTTTGCACCAGAATGTGATTGTATGGCACCGTTAGGAAGTTTAGGACCTCCCAATACCTCCCCGCAGCTCTTCCTCACGGTTCAGCAACAACAACAGCAACAGCAACAACAACAACAACAGCGGCGGCGGCGCGGGGAGTGTGCGTCCTCACTCCGGCTTGGTTGGTGGGGGGTGTTGGGAGGGCACCATGCCTTTCCAACGAGCCGCCATCGAGCATGTGCTCGACGGGATTACCAAGTAGGGGCTCGCTGTCAGCTCCTCGTCAAGGGCGGAGCCCGGTAACCCCTGCACCCAATAGAAGCGGCGGACCGATCCCATCTGGGGCGGAGCCAACGAGCCGAGGGCGTGTCACTCCCCGCTGAGCATGCGCAGGAAGAGGGAGGTGACGTCAGATGCGCCCTGAGCTGGGAGAGAGAAGGACGCCACCTCCGAGCGCTGCAATACCTCCCCGCATCTCTGGACCGGACCGTGTTTGATTCTGCCCCTGAGCCAAGGTGCACCTTGTGCTATCGACTGCCTGTCCTTCCCTGCCATCAATCCCTGAGTAAGTCAGTCTTGTTCCGTTTGTCTGTGGTCTGTCTGGGATAGATAAGATTGTGTCTAAGTGCCTATCTCTTCTGTGTCTTTACCTCATTGCCTTGTAATCTACCCCTTTTCTCCCCCACTAATTATATGCTCCTCCGGAGGTCTTGAGAACTGTACCCCTTGCGTCGTTTCATTTATCCCAGTCGTTGTGTCCTTTCCTTCATTGATTTAGCGTAGCGCGATTTGGCCAACGTTCGAGTGGAATCGGGTGAGTTGGGGGTAATCGGGTAAACTGTGCGAACACGGCGGCCATTCCGCTCGGCCCATCATAACATCTTAAGCCGTGTCCGTAACAATATATATATATATATATATATATACTTGGCCTTTAATATGGAATATTTTTTTTGTGGGGGTGAACTTACTTTTCAAGATGTCTTAGAGCCAAAAGTTCATTGGAATTATGTTGAAATTATTCTAGATTTTGTTAATGTGACCTTTAAAAGAAACAAAAACCACATTTGACATTTCGAAACAAATAAATTGATCCTTGAAAGTGATGTAAACTGATATCGAACTCAATTCATGGACAGTACTGTATTAAACTTCTGTACGTTTTCCAGAAGTATCTCTTTATTTTGCACATTAGCCAAATTTTTTTTTAACAAAAACAAAAGTTAAATTACGACTGGGATTACGGACAGTAAAATTACAGTTCAGTACTTCGTGTAACCCCCACGAGTATTCAGGAGAGCACGTACACGTTGAGGCATGCTGTTCACGAGATTTGCCAAGGTTTGGACAGGAATCGCTTGCCATGCAGTGACAATAGCCTGCTGCAATTCACGCACAGATGTCGGCTGCTGGTCCAAGTGGTCGATTTGACGCGTTAATTCTGCCCACAAGTTTTCTATCGGATTCATATCCGGGGACATGGCAGGCCACTCCATATGCTCTACACCACGGTCAGCAAGAAAGTGTTGGATCATGCGAGCACGATGAGGCCGTGCATTGTCATCTTGGGAGACAAAGTTTCCTCGAAAGGCTGCACGAGCAAATGGAAGCAATGTTTCTTCCAGAATGGCCCTGTACTTGAACTGGTTCAGGTTTCCATTCAGAACAACCAGGTCAGTTTTGCCCCCTGCATGAAAAGCAGCCCAAACGGTCACCCCACCACCTCCAGCTTGGACTCTTGGCACTATACAATCTTTGTTGTAGGCTTCATGCACTTGTCTGCACACTCGGACGTGGCCATCTTGACGATAGACCAGAAATCTAGACTCGTCACTGAAGATCACGTGATTCCAGTGTCCTGGCTGCCATTGACGGTGCTCTCTGGCCCACTGCAATCGGTGCTGGCGGTGTTGTCTGGTCCGGCGTGGCTTTCTCAGGGGACGCCTGCCACGATAGCCTGCTTGAACCAGTCATTGGTTGACTAGCCTTCTGGATACAAGCACATTTGTCAGTTGCTGCCACTCAGCCCTAAGCCGATTAGCTGACTTGGTATGGCCATTGCGGACTAACCGGTGCAGCTGGCGATCATCCCTCCTTGTGGTTCTGCGGGGACGTCCTGGCCTCGGTATTGGAGTAGGGACACTCCTCTGAGCATTTCGTTTCAGGATCTTTGACACCTGACCTTGAGTGATGCCATACTGCCGAGCAATAGCACGCTGTTTCATGCCGTAATTTCGTAAAGCCACCACTCCATGACAAACAGCATTGTCGATTTGACGGACCGTCTCGAGAGGAAGCGGCAATAACTTTTGGAGACGTGCAGCAGTTGTTTTCCACTAATACAGAACACAACAACCCTTGTATACCCGACTGTGAAGCCAATCATCAAATGCACCTGTCCGTACATTTTGCCACGCCACCTGTGATATAATCCTGTTGTTGACTTCTTGCTGCGACAGACAATCAGTGACATGGTTCCTTTAACAAATAAATCACCAAAGTGTAAAAGAAACTCACCAGATTGATATACTGAGTTAAGAAAGTAAACCCAAGTCAAGAAAAAAAAAAATTCCATATTAAATGCCAAGTCTGTATATATACATTATACATACACACATATGCAGTGCATTCAGAAAGTATTCAGACCCCTTCACTTTTTTCACATTTTGTTATGTTGCAGCCTTATGCTGAATTCGTTTAAATTCATTTTTTCCCTCATCAATCTACACTCATTACCCCCATAATGACAAAGAGAAAACAGGATTTTAGAAAGTTTTGCAAATTTATTAAAAAGAAAAAACTGAAATATCACATTGACAATCAAAGTGCAGCAATCAATCAAGAAATATCACATTGACATTGAAATATCACATAAGTATTCAGACCCTTAACTCAGTACTTAGTTGAAGCACCTTTGGCAGCGATTACAGCCTCGAGTCTTCTTGGGTATGACGCGACAAGCTTTGCACCTAGATTTGGGGATTTTCTGCCATTCTTCTCGGCAGATCCTCTCAAGCTCTGTCAGGTTGGATGGGGACCATCGGTGGACAGCCATTTTCAGGTCTCTCCAGAGGTGTTCGATTGGGTTCAAGTCAGGGCTCTGGCTGGGCCACTCAAGGACCTTCACAGAGTTGTCCCAAAGCCAATCCTGTGTTGTCTTGGCTGTGTGCTTCGGGTCATTGTCTTGTTGGAAGGTGACCTTCGGCCCAGTCTGTGGTCCTGAGTGCTCTGTTTCCGGTTTTCATTAAGGATATCTCTGTACTTTGCTCCGTTCATTATTCCCTCAACACTGACCAGTCCCCCGTCCCTGCTGCTGAAAAACACCCCCACAGCATGATGCTGCCACCACCATGCTTCAGCGTTGGGATGGTATTGGGCAGGTGATGAGCGGTGCCTGGTTTCCTCCAGAAATGATGCTTAGAATTGAGGCCAAACAGTTCAATCTGGGTTTCATCAGACCACAGAATCTTGTTTCTCACAGTCTGAGAGTCCTTTAAGTGTGCTTTTTTGCTGGAAGTCCTTCTGGAAATATTTCTCCCATCTCCACACAGGATCTCTGGACCTCAGCCAGAGTGACCATCGGGTTCTGGGTCACCTCTATTGTCAAGGCCCGTCTCCCCCTATTGCTTAGTTTGGCGGGGCGGCCAGCTCGAAGAAGAGTCCTGGTTGTTCCAAACTTCTTCCATTTAAGAATTATGGAGGCCACTGTGCTCTTGGGAACCTTGAATGCAGCAGAATTGTTTTGTAGGCTTCCCCAGATCTGTGCCTCGATACAATGCTGTCTCTGAGCTCTGCAGGCAGTTCCTTCGACCTCATCGCTTGGTTTTTGCTCTGATATGCATTGTCAGCTGTGAGACCTTATATAGACAGGTGTGTGCCTTTCCAAATCATGTCCAATCAATTGAATTTACCACAGGTGGACTCCAATCAAGGTGTAGAAACATCTCAAAGATGATCAAGAGAAATGGGAGGCACCTGAGCGAAATTTCAAGTGTCATAGCAAAGGGTCTGAATACTTATGTCAATGTGATGTTTCAGGTTTTTCATTTTAATAAATTTGCAAATCTTTCTAAAATCCTGTTTTTTCTTTGTCATTATGGGGTATTGAGTGTAGATTGATGAGGGAAAAATGAATTTAAACGATTTCAGCATGAGGCTGCAACATAACAAAATGTGAAAAAAGTGAAGGGGTCTGAATACGTTCTGAATGCACTGTGTGTGTATGTATATATATATATATATATATACACACATACACATGTATTAAAAGAAGCTGTTGCTGCCTGTTTGTTTGTCGTGTTATAACTTTAGAACGGATTAACGGATTTCAATAAATCCAACTACGGTGGATTCTGGTAACTCCCGGGAGTGTTTATGATCCAAACAAAATTTTTTATAATTATTTTTATGGGTACCTGGACGTGCGTGTCAAAACTGCAAATGCCAACACGTGATGTGTTGGTTATCCAATATCCATGCACAGAGAGCAGGATCTCCTCGGAATACTTTGTTGACTTGAGATCGGATTTCAATGCAACCACTCTCAGGTAGTATACATAACCACTTATCCCTCTCCCTGCAAAGATGTTTTTCTTTCAAAAGAAAGAAGAGAGCGAATGGGGAGGGTGAGGATATTTCATTTTGATCTTCCTCTTTGTGTGTTGTTAAGTTGTATATTATTTTCAATTCAGCATCTAAAAAGGCTGTGATGAATATCCCTTTAACAGTCTCACTATACACGTCCTAATTGTGTGTGTGTGTGTGTGTGTGTGTGTGTGTGTGTGTGTGTGTGTGTGTGTGTGTGTGTGTGTGTGTGTGTGTGTGTGTGTGTGTGTGTGTGTGTGTGTGTGTTGTATGAAAAGGAAATAATTATTCATTTTTTTGCTTATTTGTTACGTTTACCAAATAAATGTTCAGCAAGTATATTTAATCACCTTCTCAATATTTTGAAACAACTTATTTTGTCTTCAATAAAACCCTATTACACCATCCCTTATGCAGCAAAAGTTCAGGCAGAAATAGACGATGTTCTTGAAAGATGTCCTCCAACATTGGCGGACCGAGAAAGACTTCCCTACACCAACGCTGTTGTGCATGAAGTCCAGCGTTATGCAAACATTTTGCCACTTGGTCTGCCACGAGCCACATCCAGCGATGTCAACTACCTTGGCTTCTTCATCTCAAAGGTGTTATCCTGAATTATAATTATTTTTAATACGTCCTTTATTCATTCATTCATTCATGTGACTGCATTGTTAATTTGTAATACATGTTTAAAATAATGGTTAATTATTTGGTTGTGTGCAAAAGAACGGCTACAGCACAGCATTATTGGCTGAGGGCACGGCTGTGCCGCTGATGCAATACCCTCATCCTTCTAAATAACTCGTATGAATGAAGTTGGATTAGTGCTCACAACTATTAAAATAAGGATATATATTCCCTTTAAACGTAAGACGAATCAATTCAATTTTGGTGAAAATCCGGATCCAGATCCAGCTTGTATAATTTTTTAAGTGATTCTTCACCATTGAGTGATATGGTCAACCAGGTGGTGGTATCCTCTCTACTGAGTGCCGTTCTATTTTATAACTGTGTTACTCTTGTAATTGCTGTGGGTTTGTCATAATTGCTTTGATATCTGAAAGCCTCTCCAATTAAACATTTTCAACTCAACCAGTAGAGGGCATCGCATCAGCAATGCGCCCTCAGCCAATCATGCTACCCCGCAGCCTCGTGCTGCATATGGACAGAAGTGGAAACATGGTATTTAGTGTGTAGACAACATTGTTACTTTCATAAGCAACTTAATTAAAATATACGTTGTTGATTTTACGCCTTTTATGCCTACAGGGTACATACGTTATCCCTCTATTGCATGCTGTGTTGCGGGATGAAAATTACTGGACAACTCCGTATGACTTCAATCCATCCCACTTCTTGAACAAAGACGGGGACTTTATTTTACCAGATGCTTTCTTACCCTTCGGTGCAGGTGAGCTGCAAGGAGAGAACAACTCTTCTGGTGTTAACCACGATAAAAAGTATGTGGGTCGACAGGATAGTTCAGAGGTCGAGTGTTCACTGTCAAATCATCTTCTTTCGATTTGATTATTTATTGACGAATAAGGAGTCAACTACAAATTGCTGCATTTGTTCTCAAACTGTCAAATCATCTTCTTTCGATTTGATTATTTATTGACCAAAAAGGAATTAACTACAAATTGCTGCATTTGTTCTCAAACTGTCAAATCATCTTCTTTCGATTTGATTATTTATTGACCAAAAAGGAATTAACTACAAATTGATGCATTTGTTCTCAAACTGTCAAATCATCTTCTTTCGATTTGATTATTTATTGACGAATAAAGAGTCAACTACAAATTGCTGCATTTGTTCTCAAACTGTCAAATCATCGTCTTTCAATTTGATTATTTATTGACCAAAAAGAGTCAGCTGCAAATTGCTGCATTTGTTGTCAAACCGTCAAATCATCTTCTTTCGATTTGATTATTTATTGACCAAAAATGAGTCATCTACAAATTGCTGCATTTGTTCTCAAACTGTCAAATCATCGTCTTTCGATTTTATTTGTTTATTGACAAAAAAGGAGTCAACTTCAAATTGCTGCATTTGTTGTGAAACTGTCAAATCATCTTCTTTCGATTTGATTATTTATTGACCAAAAATGAGTCAGCTGCAAATTGCTGCATTTGTTGTCAAACCGTCAAATCATCTTCTTTCAATTTGATTATTTATTGACCAAAAAGAGTCAGCTGCAAATTGCTGCATTTGTTGTCAAACCGTCAAATCATCTTCTTTCGATTTGATTATTTATTGACCAAAAATGAGTCATCTACAAATTGCTGCATTTGTTCTCAAACTGTCAAATCATCGTCTTTCGATTTTATTTGTTTATTGACAAAAAAGGAGTCAACTTCAAATTGCTGCATTTGTTGTGAAACTGTCAAATCATCTTCTTTCGATTTGATTATTTATTGACCAAAAAGGAATCATCTACAAATTGCTGCATTTGTTCTCAAACTGTCAAATCATCTTCTTTCGATTTGATTATTTATTGACCAAAAAGGAATCATCTACAAATTGCTGCATTTGTTCTCAAACTTTCAAATCAACTTCTTTCGATTTGATTATTTATTGACCAAAAAGGAATCATCTACAAATTGCTGCATTTGTTCTCAAACTGTCAAATCATCTTCTTTCGATTTGATTATTTATTGACGAAAATGGAGTCAACGAGAATGCCACTCAGTAGAGCGCATACTCCCGCCGTGGTTCAAGTTGGAATAGTACGATTTCACAAAAGTTTGAGGGAGTAGTTCAGTGACAACACAAGACAAGACAGACACTGCACAGATATATATATATAAATAGAATATATAGAAGATAATGTTAAAAAAAACACGGCAATCTCACTTACATTTTCGGATTCAGCGTTCAATTCTATATAAGTGAGTGTATTTTGAGGCATGTGTGACCTCAAATAAAATTGTAAGCCAGGAAAAACGTTCATTTCATTCCTTTGGGATACAAGTTACAACATGCAAAACTGGCCCAAACGTGAAAGTAAAACTCGCTCATTTTAAGTCGTACAAGCTAATGCGACCACTCATTCTTCTGGGAAGAATCCCGTGCACATGCTGGTCACACTTATAAGTCACCTAAGTCTTTATACGTTCATCAAATACTGACACCGTGATTGACATTCGCTGAGGTAAATGTTGATATCTCTATTCTCTTCTGAGGTAAAAAAACAAAAACAGTTTTAAAGCATTATACGTATCAAATGATACATTTTATGAAATGGGGAAACCTCATACACACATTGGTGGTTTTAAAATGACAGAATATGTCTTTATCAGAAAAATAAAATGAACATTGAAGAAGACGCTGCTAAACACACCGCTCTAACGCATAACCACGAGTTTAAACTATATTTACAACAAATATGAAAACTATTTTCACATCACAATGTTAAATATAGAATATATAGAAGATAATGTTTAAAAAAAAATGAGCCCCATCTTCCAATGGTAAAAAATTCCCCCAAAAAATTCCTGGATCCGGAATAATATCCTGAACTTCACCAAAAACGAATCAATTCTTCCTTCTCCCAAAGGCAATCATCCCATCAACTTTCATCCAAATCCATTCAGAACTTTTCCAGATATCTTGTTCAAGAACACACACACACACACACACGGACGGACACGATCGAATGCATTACTCCCTGGCGGGAGTAACTACAAATTGCTGCATTTGTTCTCAAACTGTCAAATCATCTTCTTTCGATTTGATTATTTATTGACCAAAAAGGAGTCAACTACAAATTGCTACATTTGTTCTCAAACTGTCAAATCATCTTCTTTCGATTTTATTATTTATTGACGAAAAAGGAGTCAACTATAAATTGCTGCATTTGTTCTCAAACTGTCAAATCATCTTCTTTCGATTTGATTATTGACCAAAAAGGAGTCTCTACAAATTGCTGCATTTGTTCTCAAACTGTCAAATTATCCTCTTTCGATTTGATTATTTATTGACGAAAAAGGAGTAAACTACAAATTGCTGCATTTGTTCTCAAACTGTCAAATCATCTTCTTTCGATTTGATTATTGACCAAAAAGGAGTCATCTACAAATTGCTGCATTTGTTCTCAAACTGTCAAATCATCTTCTTTCGATTTGATTATTGACCAAAAAGGAGTCATCTACAAATTGCTGCATTTGTTCTCAAAATTGTCAAATCATCTTCTTTCGATTTGATTATTTATTGACCAAAAAGGAGTCAACTACAAATTGCTGCATTTGTTCTCAAACTGTCAAATCATCTTCTTTCGATTTGATTATTTATTGACCAAAAAGGAGTCAACTACAAATTGCTGCATTTGTTCTCAAACTGTCAAATCATCTTCTTTCGATTTGATTATTTATTGACCAAAAAGGAGTCAACTACAAATTGCTGCATTTGTTCTCAAACTGTCAAATCATCTTCTTTCGATTTGATTATTTATTGACCAAAAAGGCTGTCAACTACAAATTGCTGCATTTGTTCTCAAACTGTCAAATCATCTTCTTTCGATTTGATTATTTATTGACCAAAAAGGAGTCAACTTCAAATTGCTGCATTTGGTCTCAAACTGTCAAATCATCTTCTTTCGATTTGATTATTGACCAAAAAGGAGTCAACTACAAATTGCTGCATTGGTTCTCAAACTGTCAAATCATCTTCTTTCGATTTGATTATTTATTGACCAAAAAGGAGTCAACTTCAAATTGCTGCATTTGGTCTCAAACTGTCAAATCATCTTCTTTCGATTTGATTATTGACTAAAAAGGAGTCAACTACAAATTGCTGCATTTGTTCTCAAACTGTCAAATCATCTTCTTTCGATTTGATTATTTATTGACCGAAAAGGAGTCAACTTCAAATTGCTGCATTTGGTCTCAAACTGTCAAATCATCTTCTTTCGATTTGATTATTGACCAAAAAGGAGTCGACTACAAATTGCTGCATTTGTTCTCAAAAGTAGAGACAACCATCCTTTGAGAGTTTTTATTTGACTTGCCATATTATCTACTAACATCGGCTTGTAAACATTTTCTGCCGGTTTGATGATAAGCCCACAAGGGGGAGTGCAGTGTTCGATCTCTTTTTAGCTAATGGTTCAAATGTGCTCGAGAAGGTCATGTGTATATGCACATACACATGAAGAAGCCCCCCCCAAACCGCACTTACCACCCTCCTCCCCCGGCTGCTGCCGCCATAGGGGAGCGGGTATTTGTTGTGAAGATGGAAGCAAAATTGATGGACTTGTACTTCTAGAGTAAAGGAATGAAGAACGAGCCATGCCCGTGAAGGAACTTGCATACTTTAGGCAATTTAACACCCTCTGCCTATAACTCCTTGACCAACATTCACCTTTGCTGTTTCTTAGGGCCGAGGATTTGTATTGGAGAGAAACTCGCACGTACGGAACTTTTCATCTTCTTCAGCACACTCCTTCAACATTTCTCTTTCAAGGCTCCACCGGGCCACCCGCGCCCGGATCTCACCCCGATTGATGGGTTGGCGTGTGGACCAAAAGCTTACGATATGTGTGCTGTGGAACGTTAGTTCAGATTAACAAGCAAATTTGTAATAACCTTTTGAAGCTATTACTTTTTTTTTCTTTTCTTAATTTGGTCATAAAATAAATATCTGGCAATGAAAAACATTTTTGGGACTTCATCAGCATTATATGGCTGCAGAGTATTCTCATTTCAACTTGCAATGTCACCTTTTGTTTTGCCCATGGTGAGCTTTGGTGTGCATAACATATGGTAGAAGCTAACAGTTGAACCTGAATTATATTGATCGACTCTACCTTTTATTGATCGACTCTTCTGCATGGAATGTTGATAGTTGTTGGTGCTCTCATGCAGTTTTCTTCTGTATCCCATGATGCACTTCCTGCCATTTATTGACTACATTTATTGACTACTTTTGATCATGCGCACCTTTGGAATAAATAATTATCAGGAACATTTGCTCACTCCTCTATCCGCATCTTTCTTGAGATGAGCGCTGCTGAGTTGAGGGGATTTTTTTTCTTTTCTTTTTTTGAGCACAGGATCCAATCAGGTGCTCTTCACCCATTGCTTTATACCTGAACCATCAGACATCCAATTAATGTTTCTGTGGTCTAGATTACAGCTATAAGGTCTAATGAGCAACGTTAAAGGGAAAATAGTACTACTCGGGAGATAAACCAATCATTTGAGCTATTTGAGCACATGAGATAACATTCAATAGGAAGAAGCCCAGGTTTTAATTTTTGGCTCATTTCAGAGTTAGGCCTTTATAAATGGCAACCTCTGTTGCAATCTAGCAGTCTGTTCAATCAGTGTATTCATGCATGAGATAAGCCTGGTGTTGGCTTTAACAGTTAAGGTGGCTGGCTGGAATTCAAGCCCCTGTTGTGCCGTTGAATTAATACCAGGTGGGTCGACTCAGCCTGTCATCGTTCCAAGGTCAGCAAAATGAGTACCAGCTAGCATAGCATCAGCAGCACAGCCCAATCCCCAGAAAATGATGCAGCCTAGCATCCCCTAGGCTGCACACAAATTAATAAAATCGAGGAAGGCGCAAAGCGCCCCTCCCTTTATATGGGATTGTTTCTCTGTATGCAACTTTAACATGGCGACTGAAAATTCGTTTCTCTGCTTCTACTGGACGAAAGGGGCGCCCTACATCTGGCAAGTAAAATACATTTACTTCTTCATGCAGGTGCATGAATCAAATTGGTGCTCCTTTATATGAACCTTTCTGGAGCATTACTTGGTTCTTCCTAAGAGCACAAGGGTAGTCCAGCATGCACACGAGATTTTTTTGAATGCCCCTTATTTTGTATTGTTTGGCATTTTTGTAAGCCCCTTATGTTTGGCACAGTATATTTGTAAGCAAATGTAATTTGGTGAAGAATCCAAAAGCAAAATAATATTAAACATTCCAAGGAATATTATATTTCAAGGAATATTATTAGCCCCCTTTGGACTTAGTCTTATGTCCTAGTGTTTGGACTTAGACTTAGTCTTAGGCTTATGGGTTGGGTCTTGTCCGTCCGCCCATCCATGCGACACAACCATATCTTGGAGATGTATTGACCCATTTTGTGCATACTTGGCACAAAGGCAATACATGATGGTATACATATGCACATCATTTTGTTTCACGATGCAATCAAAGATGGCCGACTTTTTTTAGTTGTAAAAAATCTGATGGTGAACACGTCCTCAACCATTTCTCGTATATGCATTTACCGATTATGTTCAAACTTGGCACAAGCACAGTACATGATGGTATACATGTGCATATCACTTTATTTTGCGATCTGATCAAAGATGGCCGACTGGTAGACAGGCGGTTATTTTAGTTGTAAAAAACCTCGATATTGAACACGTCCTCAACCTTTTCTCGGATATGCATTTTTTCAAACCTTGCACACAGATAATGAATGATAGTTACACGTACGTCTGTTTTTTTCGAGATCAGATCCAAGATAGCCGACTGGCGGCCATTTTGTTACTTAAACGTTCCCTGCCCCCTCCCATCCATTTCTGTGACATGTATGAACAGACTTTCTTATCACAAAGACAATACATGTGTATACATATGCAGAAGATTTTGTTTTGTCATCCGACCAAAGACTGACAGCCATTTCTTGTCATGCCTCCGTCCATTTCATTATGTTTTCAGGGTAATTTTTCAATCCATTCGTGCGTCCGTCTGTCCGTGCGTGTGCCTGTCTATGCATTCATCCATCCGTCATAGGTTTTCGTTACCGCGATAACTTGAACAGCTGAAGTGATCTTTGTAAAACTTGGTGCAGTATGTATAATAAGGTAAAGATGAACTGATTAGATTTTGGGGTCACGAGGTCAAAGGCCAAAGGTCAGAGGTCATGTTTGGTAAAAATCTTGTTACCGCGATAACTTGTGAACCAGTGATGGGTTTCTGACCAAACTTGGTACAGGTATGTATAATGATGTAAAGATTAACTGATTAGATTTTGGAGGTAAAGGTCAAAGATCAAAGTCTTGTAATAGGTCTATAACTTGAGAACGGCTGAAATGATCTAATTCAAACTTGGTACAGGTATGTATAATGATGTAAAGATTAAATGATTAGAATTCGGGGTCAAGACGTCAAAGATCAAAGTCTGTAATAGGTCTATAACTTGAGAATGGCTGAAATGATCTAATTCAAACTTGGTACAGGTATGTATAATGATGTAAAGCTTAACTGATTAGAATTTGGGGGTAAAGGTCAAAGATTAAAGTCTGTAATAGGTGTATAACTTGAGAATGGCTGAAATGATCTAATTCAAACTTGGTACAGGTATGTATAATGATGTAAAGCTTAACTGATTAGAATTTGGGGGTAAAGGTCAAAGATTAAAGTCTGTAATAGCTGTATAACTTGAGAATGGCTGAAATGATCTAATTCAAACTTGTTACAGGTATGTATAATGATGTAAAGCTTAACTGATTAAAATTTGGGGGTAAAGGTCAAAGATTAAAGTCTGTAATCGGTCTATAACTTGAGAATGGCTGAAATGATCTAATTCAAACTTGTTACAGGTATGTATAATGATGTAAAGATTAACTGATTAGAATTTGGGGTCAAGACGTCAAAGATCAAAGTCTGTAATCGGTCTATAACTTGAGAACGGCTGAAATGATCTAATTCAAACTTGGTGCAGGTATGTATAATGATGTAAAGATTAACTGATTAGAATTTGGGGGTAAAGGTCAAAGATTAAAGTCTGGAATAGGTCTATAACTTGAGAACGGCTGAAATGATCTAATTCAAACTTGGTACAGGTATGTATAATGATGTAAAGCTTAACTGATTAGAATTTGGGGGTAAAGATCAAAGATTAAAGTCTGGAAAGTCTATAACTTGAGAACGGCTGAAATGATCTAATTCAAACTTGGTACAGGTATGTATTGTTGAAGATTTTTATCCACATGTACAGGTAGACACACTGACATTGTTTTACTCAGTAAAGATGTTACAAAGGAGAAATGTATTTTAATTGGATAATCATAAAGGTGATTGATTATTGGAGACTGTTTTGTTAATAAATCCTGCTCTGAGAGTGTTGTGCCATACTCTTGCTGTTGGTGAAATGGCAGGGTGGGGTTGAAGGGCAGCAAACTCCCCACTTGGAGTGTTTGTGGAAGATGTCTGGAGCTCATCCTCACAGTAGCCTCTGTTTTGAACTGATCAATGCAAACACCTTTGTACTCACATCTTGCAAAAATAAACATTTGCCCTATTCATATGAAATTCATATGTTACATCTTAAATGGTTGTGAATTAGAATTCAAATGTTGGCAAATTAGTTAATTGTATTGTGGTTAATAAAAATGGTCTTAAAACGAAATATATGAATGTCCATACAAAGGCTATTCCTCCCTGGGCTCCAGGATGTCTGCAATCCTTATCGCTTGTACGTGACACAACCTTTGGACTTCTGCGACATAATAATTCAAAACATTACATCTGCTGTGGCCTTGATGAGATAATCGGCCGTGTTCGAGAGTATAAAATTGAAATCTTGGAGCTCTTTCACGAGCCTCGATTCAGTATCAAAAAAAAACAAACAAACAAAAAAAAAAACACAACAACACAACAACACAACAACACAACAACAACACCACAACATCATTGAGAGAGAGAGAGGGTGAGAGAGGTCCTGGCCTAAATGATGTTACTGTTCTGTATTGGATGATGCACTTTTGAAGGACTCCAAGTATCTCTATCTTTGGTATGTTCTTTGTGCCAGACCCCCCTTTCCCGAGCATTAAAAATATTCTTCAATGTAATCCCACACAGAGGACAATCGATTATTTCATTACAATTATTGTGTTGACCTAATTTTGATCGAAATGAATCCTCATCAGTATAATGATGTAAAAATTAACTGATTAGTTTTTGGGATCCTGAGGTCAAAGGTCAGAGGTCATGCCAGGTAAAAATGTGATAACTTGAGAACAGCTGAATAGATTTAAATCAAACTTGGTAAAAGCATTATAATGACGTAATGATGTGGGTGGAGGCATATCGGTCGACATCGTGACGTTGAAGAGTGTAGTTCTAGTTCTGCTTGTTTTACATCCTTCCGTTAGCAATAGACGAGGTTGACCATCATTGATTCATTTTCAGCATTTTGGTTGTCATGCCGTTATTCACCCATCAATACAAACTTGAACAGTATTGAAATCAGCTTGCTGGTTATTTGCATGTTATTGGTTGTAGAAACAAAAATTTTTTGCCTTCATGAATCAACTTCGTCCATTCCACTAGAGCAGTGGTTCCCAACCTTTTTGTACTCGCGACCCCTTTCTCAAAACCCCGAAACACACGTGACCCCCCCTGCCATCAGCCGTTTCAGTTTTACAAATTTTTCTGAGAAGGAAAAGGAAAGAAAGAGAAAACAATCATTAATTCATCAATTTTTATTAATTTTACTACAATATTCCTTGCACATTATAAAATTCGGGTAATTTTAGTTAGTTAGTCAAACCAAGCTCATCATTTTTTCTCACTGCCATCCATCGTCACACAATCTATGATCGTGATCACTAACATATCATCATCTCTCCAACCTAGCTAGTGGGATGGTTGGGGTTGCATCTGAGCAGCGAGTCTTGGAATTCGTGGCGGGTGTTTGTAAGAGCCAATCTCATGTCATCCTCGACATCCAATCTGTTCCTGGTCTTCGTTTTGATGTGGACGAGGGTAGAAAATCCGGCCTCGACCTTTTGTCCTTTCTGCTCTTGCACCCTCTGTAGATGGCCATTGTGCTCATGCTCCACCCACTATTCCTCCTCAATGTTCTCCTTTTCCCATGATCCTGCATTGCCCCCCAACCCACATGGCCCTCCAATAGACCTCTGTTCTCACATCAATGATCTTCACATTCATTTTCCAGTTGAAAGAGTGTGCCGAAACTCCATTTTGCTCCTCACATGGTAGTGATGGACCCAACATTCATAAACATTCTCCCAACAACACACCACCACCACCCCCCGTCCATATGTATTCTTGGCTTTTGCTAGCCCTCTGACAAAATAAATAATACCAAAGGGAGGCATCAGAGAAAATGAAAATACTGTGTGAGAAAGTGCGAGGACCTCAACTTTATCCATTTTAGCTCACCTGGAACGCAGTTCAGGGGAGGTATTAGCATCGCACAGTGTCTGTCAGTGAGAGTCGGGCAGTCAGGCTGTATGTAAACACTCGGATCTTCTCCAAAACTACACACGATTTTGATGAAACTTGAACACAACCTTCACCATTCGTGATGTAGCAAAGTTTGTTCATAAAAATAAAAATCAGGCTCTAATGTGGTAAGGGGTTCCCCCCAAAATAGGTATTTTCTTTCTTCTGTCCTACATATTTTGTGGGTCATCCACAACTGCCAATGGCTCCCTGGGTCTACCAGGTAAGCCCAAGGGCATTGCCCCTATTATTATTTTTTCATACGAAGATGGTTCCATTCCTTTAGGAATTAAAAACTTATTCCACTACACTCGATTGTTCTATCAAACCCATTTCCAAACATTTGCCTGAAAATAATTTTGTTTTCAATAAACTAATTTGATTGCCATGGTTACCATTTCATCTTCGCCTGAGAAAACAATAAAAGAATATCCCCCAAAAATGCAATTTTAGGTTCAATTGGAGGCGTTTATATGTAATGCATATAAAGATGACTTTCCAGTGAATTATCAATTATGTGTGTAAATAACTTGTCTGTACGGATGGGTCAATTCCCCCTCTTTCGTGACGTTTATGTTGTACTTGCTGAAGTACCCGGCGTTGCCGGGGGGGGGGGGAGGGGGGGGGAGGGGGGAAGGGTGGGAGGGTGAGGGGAAAGCAGGAGGGGAGGGGAGCGGAAGGAGTAGGGTGAGGGGAGCTTGGAGGGGACAGGGAGGGGTAACATATCCTACATATGCATCTTGGGGGGGGGGGGGGGTTGTCTTTGACAGGTCCCTCCATTTTGGGGGTAAGAGGGGGAAGGGAAGGCGGAAACGCAAAGTTGAATTTGTATTTGAACCCCGAGTAGCGTATGTAAGCGTTTATAGCTGGAGTACCCGGCGTTGCTCAAGCCAAACAGAAACCTTAACATCATACTAAAATACGCCATTTGTGTCTGTCCATCTGTCTGATGAATTTTTGACGCCAATACATCCCGTCCTTACTTATCCAATCTCAACCAAACTTGACAGGATGACAAAGGCTTACATAATGAAGGTTGTAGTGCATTCATTTGCCCCCATCCCCAAGGGGGTTTTCTCCCCCCGAGCGAGTTTGCCCGCCATTGCCGGCAATGGGGTTGCGTGTTGAGGTGTATATAAATGTTAATTTAGCTTTATCGTGGCGTTTTTCCAAATATGATTTCCCGTGGCGTTTTTCCAAAGACGCTTTCAATAACCAAATTAATGATAATCGCATATTGTTAATGTTATCACAAAACAATATTAATACTAATAATGTCCCGCTTCCCCCAAGGCGTTTTTCCTGCAGTGTTCACGTGTATAAATAGCTTATAGTTATAATGGCGTTTCTGTGGGGAGCAACGGCTTCTACAGGAAGTAAAAAATATTATACGCCACAAACACGTATGCCTAGCTTTTTAAACGGTCGCTAATGCTCTTTATAACACTAAATGAAGAAATTTGGAGGAATCCCGACATCCATGAAGTAAGGTTTACCTACAGAACTGAGCGAAAATCTACTGTACTCTTATATAACCCACAAATGTTGGGTTAATAACATGGCCCGTTCTGCCGCTACCGTGGCATTTTTCGTAGCGAACTTTTGAAACTCGCTCCTGCTGTTTGATACGAAACTGAAAGGGAGGAACCTCGGGTTGTGCTCATTTACCAAGCAGCTTGTTAGCGCTTCCCAAGCCAGCCGTTCCTTAACGGTTTTGAATGGAGTGCTTGCTCGAATGCTTAAACCACTTGGCGATCTCTTCACAAGAAACTTGGTAAATGAACACACCCAATGTTCTTGAGACCAGACCATAGATCGACGATAATCTATATACCCCAAAGAGGAATGACCCTTTCTGCCCCTCCCGTAGTTAGCGGGTGCACTAGTATTTGAAATGATGGCAAATATAATGGAAAAGCAATTACATCCAAATCAGAATCCATCACAAATGTCAAATCATCTTTTTACCTTTAGACATCTTCATGACCTCAGTGTATTATTGCAGAGCCTTGGGATGATAGAACATTTGCAGTTTTCCCATTTGAGGCTAGGATTAAAAGGTTCTTTGGATTTCCAACTCTTGAACATACAACATAAAGTTGTCCATATGAGAAGCATGGTGTCTCCAGGCGAAGGCCAGCAACTTTGAGCGATTGTCCCTGGGCCTCGTTTATAGACATACCAAAGCTGAGTTTGATGGGAATTTGAAGTCTTTAAATTGAAAGGCATGTCCGTGGGTATGAGAGGTATTCTGGGAATGAAAACATCTTCGCCTTTGGCACTTCCAGTAAAAATGGTGGCCTCCAAAACATGTGCCATTAGCCTCTTCACAGTAAGTCTGGTTCCATTGCATAGCTTTGGTGGGTCCACGTTTCACGGTAACATGATGGGTGCACCAACCTTCAGTAGAAGATTGTGTGAAGGCATCCCTGGTGGTTCCAGTGTATTCAGAAATTCTGTTGGATAATGAACTGCTTGATCAGTATCAACAACAGTGTCTAGTGACTTGTAACACTGCACCTGGCAAGGTATCTTTGCTGACAGTTTGTGATTGATGATGTTCACCGAGTCATTCCTTGGTGCTAAGATGGCTCTTTTACGTAGCCATTAAGGATTCATATGGTTTGTTTCTAGATTTGGGTTGACCTTGAACATCAGTTCTTCCACTGTACATACAATGTTTCCACAGCCTGCAGGGATGTAAATTTTGCCATCAGCAGGATCAACAGGTACTTGGCCATTGCCTATCTGCAGGAGAAGTGCAGGAAATGCTCCAGCTGTCTGATATCCTTGTAGATGAACATGCATGTTGGTTTGCATGCACATCTTTTCAACATCCCTCCACAGGTAAGAGGCATCATCAACATCAATGCATGCATTCAGCTCATCTGCTGGAGTGCCACAGTGAATTACTGGCAGTGTCTGGCGGAAGTCACCAGATAACACCAGAGTCACGTCATCCATTAGCATGTTGTTGTCTCGAATGTCCTGAAGGCTTCGATCTAGTGCTTGGAAGGCCAGTTTGTGTGACAGTGTGCATTCATCCCAGACAATTAGATGACACTGTTGCAAAATCTTGGCAGCTTCTGTTGCTTTCTTAATGTTGCACAATGGGTTTTCTGAATTGGCAAGATCCAGTGGCAGCTTTAATGCAGAATGAGCTGCATGACCCCCAGACAATAGAGTGGCAGCAATGCCAGAGGAGGCCACTGCAATGGCAATTTTGCTCTGCTTTCTAATGTTAGCCAAGAGAAGATTGGTGACACACGTTTTGCCTGTTCCTCCTGGAGCATCCAAAAAGACAATTCCTCCAGTTTTCTTGTTTACTCTCTCAATAATCCTCTGATATGCTTCAAGTTGATCTGGCACCAGTTTGTCTTTATTTGCTATAACATATTCAGTTAATTCAGGAACATTGTAATTTGTATCCCTGAACATATCTCTGCTTAAACTGACTTGCTCAGTTTTTTCTGGGGGTGGCAGTCCAAATTCCTTTGGTTGCGCCAAACCAACACATGCTCCAAACCAACACGTGCGCCAAACCACCATATTCGCCAAACCAATGCATCCGCTAAACCAACACATCGGCCAAACCAACGCATGCACCAAACGAACACATGCGCCAAACCAACGCATCCATCAAACCAACACATCGGCCAAACCAACGCATTCTCCAAAAAAACATGCACGAAACCAACCCATCCACCAAACCAACACATGCGCCAAACCAACATATCCACCAAACTAACACGTGCCAAACCAACATATCCACCAAACCAACACGTGCCAAACCAACACTTCCGCCAAACCAAAACGTGCGCCAAACCAACGCGTGCTCCAAAAAAACACATGCCCGAAACCAACACATGTGCCAAACCAAATATCCATCAAACCAACACATGTGCCAAACCAATGCATCGACAAACCAACACATGCGCCTAACCATTGCATCCGCCAAACCAACGCATGCACCAACCAACGCATCCACCAAAGCTATATATCCGCCAAACCAACAAATATGCCAAACCAACTAGTGCGCCAAACCAACTAATGCACCAAACCAAATCATCCACCACACCAACGCATCTGCCAAACCAACACATGCGCCAAAGCAACACATGTGCCAAAGAAACACATGCGCCAAACCAACACATCCACCAAACCTACGCATTCGACAAAAAAATATATCCGCCAAACCAATACATCCGCCAAACCATCGCTTCTGACAAACCAACACATGTGCTAAAACAGAACATCACCGAAACCAACGCATCTGCCAAACCAACACATGCGCCAAACCAACACATCCACCAAGCCTACGCATTCGCCAAAAAAATATATCCGCCAAGCCAATACATCCGCTAAACCATCGCTTCTGACAAACCAACACATGTGCTAAAACAGAACATCGCCGAAACCAACGCATCTGCCAAACCAACACATGCGCCAAACCAACGCATCCACCAAACCAACACATCCACCAACCGACACATCTGCCAAACCAACACATCTGCCAAACCAACACATGTGCCAAACCAACACTTCCGCCAAACCAACAATTCTGCCAAACCAATACATGCGTGAAAGCAACACTTGTGCCTAACCAACACTTCCGCGAAAACAAAACTTCCGCCAAACCAATACATGCGCGAAACCAATACATGCGCGAAACCAACACTTCTGCCAAACCAACACTTCTGCCAAACCAACACTTCTGCCAAACCAACACTTCTGCCAAACCAACACTTCTGCCAAACCAACACTTCTGCCAGACCAACACTTCCGCCAGACCAACACTTCCGCCAGACCAATACATGCGCGGAACCAACACTTTTGCCAAACCATCACATCCACCAAACAAATGCAGGCGACAAACCAGCACGTGCACAAAACCAACACATTGGCCAAACCAACACATGTGCGAAACCAACACATCCACCAAACCAACGCATCCGCCAAACAAACGCATGCACCAAACCAACACATGTGACAAACCAACACATCCACCAAACCAACGCATCCGCCAAAAAAATGCACCCGCCAAACCAATAGATCTGCCAAACCATCGCTTCTGACAAAACACACATCCCTGAAACCAACGCATCCCCAAAACCAACGCATCCGCCAAACCAACACATCCACCAAACCAGCACATTCGTCAAACCAATGCACGCGCCAAACCAGCACATTCGTCAAACCAATGCATGCGCCAAACCTACACATCCGCGAAACCACGACATCCACCAAACCAACACATGCGCCATCCCCACACATGCACCAAACCCACACATGCGCCAAACCAACACATGCGCCAAACCCACACATGCACCAAACCAACACATGCACCAAACCAACGCATGCAGCAAAACAACACATCCAACAAATGAAAAAATCCACCAAACCAACACATTAGCCAAACCAACACAGTGCCAAACCAACACATGCGCCAAACTAACACATGCGCCAAACTAACACATGCGCCAAACTGACACATGCGCCAAATCAACACATTCGCCAAACTAACACATGCACCAAACCAACACATTTGCCAAACGAACACATCCGCCAAACCAACACATGCGCCAAACTAACACATGCACCAAACCAACACATTCGTCAAACCAACACATGTGTCAAACCAACACATTCGCCAAACGAACACATGTGCCAAACCAGCATATCCGGCAAAATAACACATCCGCGAAACAAACACATCCGCCAAACAAACACATCCGCCAAACAAACACATCTGCCAAACTAACACATCTGCCAAACGAACACATCCACCAAACAAATCGGCGCAAGATTGGAGGTCACGTCTTTTCAAAGCTGTCCATGAGCTCACGCTTTCGAAGTTAAGGAATTTTTCACAATTGTGTTTTTGTCGAAACTGTATCTATCTTTCGGTGTGTCCCCGTAAAATCTCATTGCCCCTCCCTTCTTCTATAGTGTGTCTTTAGTAAGATTCTCGGTGTTAATTTTTCATACATGTATGCAAAATCGTCGGTTAATTCGTGTCGCGTATTCTGAGGCCTAGTAGGCTACCGTGTCCGACCTTGAGGCTTTGTTTTTCTCTCAGCGGTTCGTCGATTGTGCTGCAATTACTTTCGTTCTCTGTTTTTGTCCCAGTCTTTCACCCCATACTTCCTTGTTTAAAATCTCAACTCAAAAAAAAAAAAACCCAATTTTTTTTTCCTTCTCTGTTCTTATTCGTTTATTCGTTGTTCTTATTTGTTCGTTCGTTCTTCGATCACGTTGTTCATGATCACGTGATCACGTTGTTAAAAATGTTTAAACTTTCCCCTGAAGAACTGTATTCTGTCGTATATTATAACACCTTTTTCTTCTTCTTCTATAAAAGGATGCTTTCGACTTGCTCACCAAATCTATTCATTCCCAAAAAAAATTCCATCTCTTACAGTTCCTCTTTTCTACATTCCCGAAACTCTCCTGCACTCCACCCCTCCTTCAGTATCCTCAAACGTATTTTTGACTCGAAGGTCTCAAGAAACTCATTTTGCAATAAATGTTAATTTCCCATTAACGTACACTTTTCAAAATCCAATCTCACCCCTCCCCTCCAAATCTTCCCCATCATCCCTTCCCTCCAAAACTTCCCCATCAACCCTCCCCTCCAAAACTTCCCCATCACCCCTCCCCTCCAAATCTACCCCCTTGCCCCTCCCCTCCAAATCTTCCCCATCACCCATCTCTTTCAAATATTCCCCCTTGCCCCTCCCCTCCAAATCATGCCCATCACCCATCCCTTTCAAATCTTTCCCCTTGCCCCTCCCCTCCAAATCTTCCCCCATCACCCCTTCCCTTCAAAACTTCCCCATCACCCCTCCCATCCAAAACTTCCCCATCACCCCTCCAAATCTACCCCCTTGCCCCTCCCCTCCAAATCTTCCCCATCACCCATCTCTTTCAAATCTTCCCCCTTGCCCCTCCCCTCCAAATCTTCCCCATCACCCATCCCTTTCAAATCTCCCCCCTTGCCCCTTCCCTCCTAAACTCCCCCCACACCCCTCCCCTCTGAGACTCTCCCTCGATCCTCCCCTCCTCGACTCCCCTCTCACCCCTCCTCCTCAAAGCATCCTGCCCGCTTCTTCCCCCTTCCAACTTTCACCTTCATCTCCCCCAACCTTATGCCTCGCTCTTCCCCCTCCTCAAATAACACCTCACTGTGCCTCACCCAATGACCATCAAACCTTTTGTCTGCCCCATTCTTCCCTTTCTCCAAGCTATTCTGAAATCTCTGACACACCTTCAACAGCTCTCCCTTCCTCTTCCTCCTCTTCCACGTCTTACCCGACCCCCCCCCCCCTGTTCTGTATCCGATGCTCCCCCTTCCTCTTCATTAATGGTATGGACCTCAAACATCCGGGGCCTTCGCTCAAACTTGACTGATCTCTCCATACAGGTTGCTTCTGACAAACCAGACGTGATCTGCTTAACAGAAACTTTCCTCCTTCATGATGTCTCTGATTCCTTGGTATCTCTCCCAGGTTACTCCCTCCTCAGGTATGATAGAGCTGAGCCTCGTCCTGGAGGTGGGGTTGCTATCTTTATAAAAAAAACTCTCTTCCTCACTCGCCCTGCACTGCCCTCTCTCCACCTCACCCCCAGGAATACCTTTGGCTACGGCTTCCCCTTCGCTCCCACCTTTTGTTCATATGTGTGTTGTATCGTCCACCAAACAGTGATGACTCAATCTCCATCTCGCTGCCTGATAATATCGACCAACTTCTATCTACCCATCCCAACTCTCTTTTCCAGTTGCCTGGGTGTGGGTACCTCTCTCACCAGCCATGGCTCTTCAGCAAAGGAATTCTGCGACTCACTGGGACTGACACAATCTGTCAATTTCCCGACCCGGATCTCAGTCAATGGAGCATCTTCTCTTCTGGATTTGGTTATGACTAACTTCCCTGAAAATGTCTGCTGCTCTTCTTCTGCTCCATTCGGCTCATCTGATCATGTGCTTGTTAAAGTGGACATCTCTCTGACCATTCTCAGAGAGCCTCCTCAGCGTCGACGAGTCTGGCATTTCACTCAGGCCAACTGGCACGGTCTTCAAGCAGCCATCAATCATCTGGACTGGTCTCCCATCTCTACCGCCTCTGACATCAACTCATCCTGGGAATTCTTCCAAAGTAAATTGCTCTTTCTCATGCACAGATTTATCCCATCTCGTCTTCAGTTGTCATACCCTTCCTCCCGTCCATGGTACACGGAATCATGTGGTGAGGCTTTTGCCCAGAAACAACTTGCTTTCGTCTCCTGGAAAGCAAATCCAACGGAAGGAAATCTCATTTCCTTTCACAAAGCCTGAAACACGTGTGTGCCCACCCTCAGGAGAGCCAGGAAACAATATCTTTCCATTCTCAAGACCGAACTCTCTTATCTGTCTCCCTCTTCCAAATCCTGGTGGCGTCTGGTCAAATCTGTTTCTGGTGTTTGTTCCCCCTCCATCCCCTCCCTCACCTCAAATGGCTACACGGCTGTCTCCGCACGTGAAAAAGCTGAATGCCTCAACTCTGTGTTTGCCTCTAAATCTTGTGTCCCAAACCCATCCCTCTCTGTACCCACCGCACCCAGTCATACCCAGCTGCTCCTGGACTCTGTGTCCTTTCCTCCTGACAAGGTGGAAAAGTTTCTGTCAACCCTCGACTCTGATTCTGATTCTGCAACTGGACCTGACGGCATCAGCCCACGGGTCCTAAAATCCTGTTCTTCCGCTCTTTCACTCCCTCTCTCTGTTCTCTTCACCCTCTCTTTTGCTCAAGATCATCTGCCATCTGCTTGGAAATCAGCCAACATCACCGCTTTGCACAAAAAGGTGCAAAAACAGATTCGAGCAACTACAGACCAATCAACCTTCTCTCAATTATCAGCAAAGACATGGAATCCATCATTGCTTCAGATATGAAATCTTTCCTCTTCTCCAATGGCTTGATCTCTGATCATCAATTTGGTTTCAGACCTGGTCACTCTACTCTGGACATGCTGCTTCTGCTTTCTCAAAAATGGATGGAGGTCCTCAATGCCAAACAGGAAATTAGAGCTGTCTCCCCTGACAATTGACATGTCACATGCCTTCGATACGGTCTGGCACCCCGCTCTGCTCACCAAACTCTCCTCCTTTGGTATCCATGGAAATCTCCACGCATGGCTGGCGGACTTCCTCTCTAGTCGTAGTCAACGTGTGGCCCTGAATGGGTTTCTTTCATCTCCTCTTCCTGTTCAGGCTGAAGTTCCCCAAGGCAGTGTTCTGGGCCCTGTGCTTTTTCTGGTCTTCATCAAAGATCTCTCTGACTCTCTTGAAAATCCTCTCTTTCTCTTTGCTGATGACTCTACTCTCTGTCGCTCCATTCCTCATCCCTCAGATCGGCAGTCTGCAGTCTCCTCACTCTCTGCAGACCTGGACAAAATTACAGACTGGGCAAACAAGTGGAACATGTCTTTCAATCCTGACAAATCTCACACTCTTACGATGTCTCTTCGAAAAGACTGACTGGGCAACCCTCCCATCCACTTTCTGAATAATCCTCTCCCAGAAGTTCTGCCACTCAAGCTTTTGGGTCTCACTATCTGCCATGATCTTTCCTGGGAAAAATACATTTCAAATCTGGCCTCCAAAGCCAGTCGCCGACTGGGCATCCTCCATCGTGCGAAGTCCTTCCTTGGCACACCTGAGCTCCTCACCACATACAAGGCTTTCATCCGCAGCTCAATGGAATACTGCTCTCCCCTCTGGGCTGGTGCTCCTGCCTCACACCTAGCTCGTCTTCACGCTGTTGAAACCAAAGCGTTCAGAATCATTGGAATCTCCCGCGATGAACCTAACTCTCACCGCAGGCAGGTCGGTGGTCTTTCCGTCTTCTACCGACTCCTCTCTGGCCTTGCCCCCCCCAGCTCTCTCTGGGCTCTGTCCCCCAAATATTCCTACAGGTCACACAAGATCTGCCTGCAACCCTCTTATGGTTAAACTGCCAAAATCAAGACTCTCTGCTCACCCTCACTCCTTCATTCCTCTTTTCTCCCGCCTCTGGAACAAACTCCCTCACTGTTGAAAAACCACTTTTGCACTTGTATTAGTGTGGAAAAAACACTTTTTGCACTTGTATTAGTGTGGAAAAAACACTTTTTGCACTTGTGTTAGTGTTGAAAAACCACTTTTTGCACTTGTGTTAGTGTTGAAAAACCACTTTTCGCACTTGTGTTGGTGCAGGAAACCACTTTTGCACTTGTATTAGTGTGGAAAATCCACTTTTCGCACTTGTGTTAGTGTTGAAAAACCACTTTTCGCACTTGTGTTACTGTTGAAAAACCACTTTTGCACTTGTATTAGTGTGGAAAAAACACTTTTTGCACTTGTGTTAGTGTTGAAAAACCACTTTTCGCACTTGTGTTAGTGTTGAAAAACCACTTTTCGCACTTGTGTTGGTGCAGGAAACCACTTTTGCACTTGTATTAGTGTGGAAAAAACACTTTTTGCACTTGTGTTATTGTTGAAAAACCACTTTTCGCACTTGTGTTAGTGTTGAAAAACTACTTTTTGCACTTGTGTTAGTGTTGAAAAACCACTTTTCGCACTTGTGTTGGTGCAGGAAACCACTTTTGCACTTGTATTAGTGTGGAAAAAACACTTTTTGCACTTGTGTTAGTGTTGAAAAACCACTTTTCGCACTTGTGTTAGTGATGAAAAACCACTTTTGCACTTCTATTAGTGTGGAAAAAACACTTTTTGCACTTGTGTTAGTGTTGAAAAACCACTTTTTGCACATGAGCTAGTGTTGCAGAACTACTTACCGCACTTGTGCTTGCATTGAAACCCACTTTCCGCCCTTGAGCTAGTGTTGCAGAACCACTTTTCGCAGTTGTGCTGGCATTGAAAACCACTTTTTGCAGTTGTGTTAGTGTTGCAAAACACTTTTTGCACTTGTGTTAGTGTTGAAAAACCATTTGTCTCACTTGTGTTAGTGTTGCAAAACCAATTTTCACACTTGTGCTGGCGTTGAAAACCACTCTCCGCACTTGAGCTGGTGTTGCAAAACCACTTTCCACACTTGCGATCATGTTGAAAACCACGTTCTACACTTGTGACTGTGTTGCAAAACCATTTGTCTCACTTGGGTTAGTGTTGCAAAACCTCTTTTCGCACAACACTAGCTCAAGTGCGAAAAAGTGGTTTTCAACACCAGCACATGTGCGGAAAATGGTTTTGCAACACTAACACAAGTGTGGAAAGTGGGTTTCAATGCAAGCACAAGTGCGGTACATAGTTCTGCAACACTAGCTCATGTGCAAAAAATGGTTTTGCAACACCAACACAATTGGAGAAAAGTGGTTTTGAAACACTAACACAAAGGTGAAAGTGGTTTTGCAACAATAACACAAGTGCGATAAGTGGTATTCAATGCCAGTACGAGTGTGGAAAGTGGTTTTTGCAACAATAACACGATTGCGAAAAGTGGTTTTGCAACACCAACACAAGTACAATAAGTGGTCTTCAACACGAGCACGAGCGCGGAATGTGGTTTTGCAACTCTAAAACAATTGCGAAAAGTGGTTTTCAACATTAGCACGTGTGCGGAATGTGGTTTTCCATGCCAGTACAAGTGTGGAAATTGGTTTTGCAACACTAAGACAAATGCGAATTGTGGTTTTCAACACTAGCAGTAGTGTATATATGTTGCTTCTGGGACACTCTCATTTTCCCATTGACTTACATGTTAATTTTCCTCTTACCCTCATTGCCCATTAACACCTCTATTTCTCCCACCCTAATCTTTATGAACCTTTTGTCTATAGTACCTATCCTTAATGTTGTTCATTAGACCACTCAAACACTGCAAATATTTGTTTTCCCTTATAGACCTATAATCCTTCTTCTACATATCATCTGGCAGATTATCTTTGACCCACTCAAACATCGACCCATTCACTAACATGTTAATTTTCCTCTCACCTCTTTACGAACCTTTTAGCCTTTTGACACCTATCCTTAATGTTGTTCATTAGACCACTCAAACAATGATTCCCCCTTGGTCTTATGGTACTCTTACTATCAATGATCCCGAGTAGACCACTCAAACATTGATCCTACAAATATTTGTTTATGTGTGGGAAATAATTTCATTTTTTCATTCACTTTTTTTTTACTTTTTTAACACAAACATTAGCTTTAAGAAAGAAAATGTTTAAGTTTGATTCTTTTTCAAGATATTACCATACAAAAAAAACCGGGTTTTCTTTAAATCTCCTCACTTTTGAGAAATGACACTTGGATAAATTCCAGGAACGAATTCCATTGTTTTATTTCCTGTTTCCTCGAAATGTTAAAGCTGAGTTCTGTTCCCGAAAATACATTTTGGACATTATAAAAAGCCGTATTGCCGTGCTGTTTTAAACATTACGAACCGAAGAAGATGAGCATCAACATGTCTTATTTCACTCTACTCTGATGAAAATTATATCAACTCACCAGGACTTTGATAAGTTCATTCAGAATAAAAGTGTTCAAAGCTTTGTAAGTGATTAATTTTATGACTCATGTTTCGATCTCTCTTTTTTACAGCAATTCAAATATCCTGGCAGGATTTCAAACTGTTCCTCAAGAATTTCAAAACGAACTGGGTTTGAATAACCGACCTCTGAGATGGTGGAATCAAAGGTAAAAACGAGATGTGTGTGTCTGTCTGTGAATATATATGGGTGTGTATGTATATATGTGTGTGTATGTGTGTGTATGTATATATGTCTGGGTGTGTATGTGTATATATGTGTGTGTGTGTCATGGTGTGTGTGTATGTGTGTGTACGTGTTTATGTGTATATATGTGTGTGTATGTATATATGTGTGTGTACGTGTGTATGTATATATGTGTGTGTATGTGTGTATGTGTATATATGTGTGTGTGTGTCTGTGTGTGTGTGTATGTGTGTGTACGTGTGTATGTGTATATATATGTGTGTGTGTGTGTGTGTGTGTGTGTGTGTGTATGTATATATGTGTGTGTACGTGTGTATGTGTATATATGTGTGTGTGTATGTATATGTGTGTGATTTCTCTTTATTTTGTTTTCAGTATTAACCTCGAAGACCACAACTATGAGTGGAATTATTTTGAGATCCCAAAGAGTGGTTATTTACTACCAACCTGCGATACCCTACATTTTCAACTCAACGAGCTTGACATCAAGCTCGATTTTTTAGAGGTATGCGTGGGTGTGTGATTCATAATACTCATAATATTCATTATTTTAAATCGTTGAGGTATATAACATATTTTTCTCCTTGCCCCTTGTCTTTAACAGAAAGAGATTCAAAACCTAAAGACATCTGATGAAAATACTTTTGACTTAAGCTGGGAAGAAGCTGATGGCTTGTGCTGGGAAGAAGCTGAATATATCCCTCAAGAAAAATGTTTTAATAATATGAATATTTTTATATATTTAATATTTATATATATATGCGTTGTTCAAAATTATTTAATTATTAATTACAAAAAGAGAATAAAGGAAAAAAAGGGAAAGGTGCATCCCCCTCCCTTGACCCCCCCTCATCCCACCCCTCCCCTCCCCTTGTGTGTGTGGGGAAGGTTTCAACACGAGCACAAATGCTACAAGTGGTTTTGCAACACCAACCCAATTGCAAAAAGTCATTTTCAACACTAGCACGAGTGTGGAAATTGGTTTTCAACGCCGGCATTAGTGTGGAAATTGGGTTTTGCAACACTAACACAAATGCCAATAATGGTTTACAACACCAGCATGAGTGCGGAAAGTGGTTTTGCAACACTAACACAAGTGCGAAAAGTGGTTTTGCAAAACTAACACAAATGCGAAAGTGGTTTTGCAACACTAACACAAGTGCGAAAGTGGTTTTGCAACACTAACGCAAATGCGAAAAGTGGTTTTCAGCACTAGCACGAGTGGGGAAAGTGGTTAGGCAACGCAAACACAAGTGTGGAAAGTGGTTTTCAACACGGGCGCAAGTGCGATAAGTGGTTTTGCAACATGAACCCAAATGCGAAAAGTGGTTTTGCAACACTAACACAAGTGCAGAGAGTGGTTTTGAACACTAACAGGAGTGCGAAAAGTGGTTTTGAACACGAGCAGAAGTGCAAAAAGTGGTTTTCAACGCCAGCACAAGTGCCGAAAGTTGTTTTGCAATACGAGCACATGTATGAAAAGTGGTTTTCAATGCCAGCACAAGTGCGAAAAGTGGTTCTGCAACACCAGCTCAAGAACAGAAAGTGGTGTTCAATGCCAGCACAAGTGCGGAAAGTGCATTTGCAACACTATCAGATGTGCGAAAAGTGGTTTTGCAACACTAACACAAGTGCGAAAGTGGTTTTCAACATGAGCACAAGTGCGATAAGTGGTTTTGCAACATGAACCCAAATGCGAACAGTGGTTTTGCAACACGAACACAAGTGAGACAACTGGTTTTGCAACACTAACACAAGGGCAAAAAGTGGTTTTGAACACCAACAGGAGCACGAAAAGTGGTTTTGCAACACTAACACAAGTGCAAAAGGTTGTTTTCAACGCCAGCACAAGTGCGGATAGTGGTTTTGCAATACTGGCACATGTGTGAAAAGTGGTTTTAAATGCCAGCACAAGTGTGGAAAGTGGTTTTGCAACACTAAAACAAGTGCAAAAAGTGGTTTTCAATGCCAGCACAACTGCGGAAAGTAGTTCTGCAACACTAGCTCAAGTGCGAAAAGTGGTTTTCAACACGAGCACAAATGCTACAAGTGGTTAAGCAATTCCAACCCAATTGCAAAAAGTCATTTTCAACACTAGCACGAGTGTGGACATTGGTTTTCAACACCAGCATTAGTGTGGAAATTGGTTTTTGCAACACTAACACAAATGCGAATAATGGTTTACGACACTAGCGCAAGTGCGAAAAGTGGATTTGCAACACTAACACAAGTGCGAAAAGTGGTTTTGCAAAACTAACACAAGTGCGAAAGTGGTTTTGCAACACTAACACAAATGCAAAAAGTGGTTTTCAGCACTAGCACGAGCGCTGAAAGTGGTTTTCAACGGCAGCAGAAGTGTGGAAATTGGTTTTTGCAACACTAACACAAATGCGAATAATGGTTTACGACACTAGCACGAGTGCGGAAAGTGGTTTGCAACACTAACACAAGTGTGGAAAGTGGTTTTCAACACGAGCACAAGTGCGATAAGTCATTTTCAATGCCAGTACGAGTGCGGAAAGTGGTTTGCAACACTAACACAAGTGTGGAAAGTGGTTTTCACCACAAGCACAAGTGTGATAAGTGGTTTTGCAACACCAACCCAATTGTGAAAAGTCGTTTTCAACACGAGCATGTGTGCGGAATGTGGTTTCCATGCCAGCACAAGTGTGGAAATTGGTTTTGCAACACTAAGACAAATGCGAATTGTGGTTTTCAACAATAGCGCAAGTGCGAAAAGTGGTTTTGCAACACTAACACAAGTGTGAAAAGTGGTTTTCAATACGAACACAATTGCAAAAAGTGGTTTTCTACACTAACCAAAGTGCGAAAAGTTGTTTTCAACACTAGCACAAGTGTAGAACCTGGTTTTCAACATGATCCTAAGTGTGGAAAGTGGTTTTGCAACACCAGCTCAAGTGCGGAGAGTGGTTTTCAACGCCAGCACAAGTGCGAAAAGTGGTTTTGCAACACTAACACAAGTGAGACAAATGGTTTTGCAACACTAACACAAGTGCAAAAAGTGGTTTTGAACACTAACAGGAGCACGAAACGTGGTTTTCAACACGAGCAGAAGTGCAAAAGGTTGTTTTCAACGCCAGCACAAGTGCGGAAAGTGGTTTTGCAATTCTGGCACATGTGTGAAAAGTGGTATTAAATGCCAGCACAAGTGTGGAAAGTGGTTTTGCAACACTAACACAAGTGCAAAAAGTGGTTTTCAATGCCAGCACAAGTGCGAAAAGTGGTTCTGCAACACTAGCTCAAGTGCGGAAAGTGGTTTTCAATGCCAGCAGAAGTGTGGAAATTGGTGATTGCAACACTAACAAAAATGCGAATATTGGCTTACAGCACGAGAACGAGTGCGGAAAGTGGTTAGGCAACGCAAACACAAGTGTGGCAAGTGGTTTTCAACACGAGCACAAGTGCGATAAGTGGTTTTGCAACATGAACCCAAATGCGAAAAGTGGTTTTGCAACACTAACACAAGTGCAGAGAGTGGTTTTGAACACTAACAGGAGAACGAAAAGAGGTTTTGAGCACGAGCAGAAGTGCAAAAAGTGGTTTTCAACGACAGCACAAGTGTGGACAGTGGTTTTGCAACACGAACACAAGTGCAAAAAGTGGTTTTCAATGCCTGCACAAGTGCGGAAAGTGGATTTGCAACACTATCAGATGTGCGAAAAGTGGTTTTGCAACATGAACTCAAATGCGAACAGTGGTTTTGCAACACTAACACAAATGCAAAAATTGGTTTTCAATGCCAGTACGAGTGTGGAAAGTGGGTTTTGCAACAATAACACAAGTGCAATAAGTGGTTTTCAACACGAGCACGAGTGCGGATTGTGGTTTTTGCAACTCTAAAACAATTGCGAAAAGTGGTTTTCAACATTAGCATGTGTGCGGATGTGGTTTCCATGCCAGCACAAGTGTGGAAATTGGTTTTGCAACACTAAGACAAATGCGAATTGTGGTTTTCAACAATAGCGCAAGTGGGAAAAGTGGTTTTGCAACACTAACACAAGTGTGAAAAGTGGTTTTTAATACGAACACAATTGCAAAAAGTGGTTTTCAACACAAACCAAAGTGCGAAAAGTTGTTTTCAACACTAGCACAAGTGTAGAACGTGGTTTTCAACATGATCCTAAGTGTGGAAAGTGGTTTTGCAACACCAGCTCAAGTGCAGAGAGTGGTTTTCAACGCCAGCACAAGTGCGAAAAGTGGTTTTGCAACACTAACACAGGTGAGACAAATGGTTTTGCAACACTAACACAAGTGCAAAAAGTGGTTTTGAACACTAACAGGAGCACGAAAAGTGGTTTTCAACACGAGCAGAAGTGCAAAAGGTTGTTTTCAACTCCAGCACAAGTGCAGAAAGTGGTTTTGCAATACTGGCACATGTGTGAAAAGTGGTTTTAAATGCCAGCACAAGTGTGGAAAGTGGTTTTGCAACACTAACACAAGTGCAAAAAGTGGTTTTCAATGCCAGCACAAGTGCGAAAAGTGGTTCTGCAACACGAGCTCAAGTGCGGAAAGTGGTTTTCAACACCAGCACAAGTGCGGAAAATGGTTTTCAACACGAGCACAAATGCTACAAAGGGTTTTGCAACACCAACCCAATTGCGAAAAGTCATTTTCAACGCTAGCACGAGTGCGATAAGTGGATTTGAAACACCAAGACAAATGCGAAATGTGGTTTTCAACAACATCGCTTGTGAGAAAAGTGGATTTGCAACACTAACACAAGTGCGAAAGTGGTTTTGCAACAATAACACAAATGCGAAAAGTGGTTTTCAACACTAGCGCAAGTGCGATAAGTGGTTTTGCAACATGAACCCAAATGCGAAAAGAGGTTTTCAATGCCAGCACAAGTCAGAAAAGTGGTTCTGCAACACTAGCTCAAGTGCAGAAAGTGGTTTTCAACGGCAGCAGAAGTGTGGAAATTGGTTTTTGCAACACTAACACAAATGCGAATAATGGTTTACAACACTAGCACGAGTGCGGAAAGTGGTTTGCAACACGAACTCAAGTGTGGAAAGTGGTTTTCAACACGAGCACAAGTGCGATAAGTGGTTTTGCAACATGAACCCAAATGCGAAAAGAGGTTTTCAATGCCAGCACAACTGCGGAAAGTAGTTCTGCAACACTAGCTCAAGTGCGAAAGGTGGTTTTCAACACGAGCACAAATGCTACAAGTGGTTTTGCAACACCAACCCAATTGCGAAAAGTCATTTTCAGCACTAGCACGAGTGTGGAAATTGGTTTTCAACGCCGGCATTAGTGTGGAAATTGGTTTTTGCAACACTAACACAAGTGCTAAAAGTGGTTTACAACAGTAGCACGAGTGCAGAAAGTGGTTTTGCAACACTAACTCAAGTGTGGAAAGTGGTTTTCAATGCCAGTACGAGTGCGTAAAGTGGTTTTTGCAACAATAACACAAGCGCGAAAAGTGGTTTTGCAACACTAACACAAGTGTTTAAAGTGGTTTTCAACACAGGCCCGAGTGCGATAAGTGGTTTTGCAACACTAACACAAGTGCGAAAAGTGGTTTTGCAACACTAACACAAGTGCGAAAAGTGGTTTTCAGCACTAGCACGAGTGCTGAAAGTGTTTTTCAACGGCAGCAGAAGTGTGGAAGATGATTTTTACAACACTAACACAATTACGAATAATGGTTTACGACACAAGCACGAGTGCGGAAAGTGGTTTGCAACACTAACACAAGTGTGGAAAGTGGTTTTCAACACAAGCACAGGTGTGATAAGTGGTTTTGCAACACCAACCCAATTGTGAAAAGTCGTTTTCAACACGAGCATGAGTGTGGGAAGTGGTTTTCAACGCCGGCAGAGGTGTGGAAATAGGTTTTTGCAACACTAACACAAATGCGAATCTTGGCTTACAGCACCAACACAAGTGCGAAAAGTGGTTTTTCAACACTTACACAAGTGCGAAAAGTGGATTTTTCAACACTATCACAAGTGCAAAAAGTGTTTTTTCCACACTAATTCAAGTGCAAAAGTGGTTTTTCAACACTAACACAAGTGCGAAAAGTGCTTTTTCAACATTAACACAAGTGCGAACAGTGTTTTTTCCACACTAATATAAGTGCAAAAGTGGTTTACTGCACCAACACAAGTGCGAAATGTGGTTTTTCAACACTAACACAAGTGCGAAAACTGGTTTTTCAACACTAACACAAGTGCAAAAAGTGTTTTTTCCACACTAATACAAGTGCAAAAGTGGTTTCCTGCACCAACACAAGTGCGAAAAGTGGTTTTTCAACACTAACACAAGTGCGAAAAGTCGTTTTTCAACACTACCACAAGTGCAAAAAGTGTTTTTTCCACACTAATACAAGTGCAAAAGTGGTTTCCTGCACCAACACAAGTGCGAAAAGTGGGTTTTCAACACTAACACAAGTGCGAAAAGTGGTTTTTCAACACTATCACAAGTGGAAAAAGTGTTTTTTCCACACTAATACAAGTGCAAAAAGTGGTTTCCTGCACCAACACAAGTGCGAAAAGTGGTTTTTCAACACTAACACAAGTGCGAAAAGTGGTTTTTCAACACTATCACAAGTGCAAAAAGTGTTTTTTCCACACTAATACAAGTGCAAAAGTGGTTTCCTGCACCAACACAAGTGCGAAAAGTGGTTTTTCAACACTAACACAAGTGCAAAAGTGGTTTCCTGCACCAACACAAGTGCGAAAAGTGGTTTTTCAACACTAACACAAGTGCGAAAAGTGGTTTTTCAACACTATCACAAGTGCAAAAAGTGTTTTTTTCCACACTAGTACAAGTGCAAAAGTGGTTTCCTGCACCAACACAAGTGCGAAAAGTGGTTTTTCCACACTGATACAAGTGCAAAAGTGGTTTCCTGTACCAACACAAGTGCGAAAAGTGGTTTTTAAACACTAACACAAGTGCGAAAAGTGGTTTTTCAACACTAACACAAGGGCGAAAAGCAGCTTTTCAACACTAACACCAGTGCGAAAAGTGGTTTTTCAACACTATCACAAGTGCAAAAAGTGTTTTTTCCACACTAATACAAGTGCAAAAGTGGTTTCCTGCACCAACACAAGTGCAAAAAGTGTTTTTTTACACACTAATACAAGTGCAAATGTGGTTTCCTGCACCAACACAAGTGCGAAAAGTGGTTTTTCAACACTATCACAAGTGCAAAAAGTGTTTTTTCCACACTAATACAAGTGCAAAAGTGGTTTCCTGCACCAACACAAGTGCGAAAAGTGGTTTTTCAACACTAACACAAGTGCGAAAAGTGGTTTTTCAACACTAACACAAGTGAGAAAAGTGGTTTTTCCACACTAATACAAGTGCAAAAGTGGTTTCCTGCACCAACACAAGTGGGAAAAGTGGATTTTCAACACTAACACAAGTGCGAAAAGTGGGTTTTCAACACTAACACAAGTGCGAAAAGTGGTTTTTCAAAACTATCACAAGTGCGAAAAGTGGTTTTTCCACACTAATACAAGTGCAAAAGTGGTTTCCTGCACCAACACAAGTGCGAAAAGTGGTTTTTCAACACTAACACAAGTGCGAAAAGTGGTTTTTCAACACTATCACAAGTGCAAAAAGTGTTTTTTCCACACGAATACAAGTGCAAAAGTGGTTTCCTGCACCAACACAAGTGTGAAAAGTGGTTTTTCAACACTATCACAAGTGCGAAAAGTGGTTTTTCAACACTAACACAAATGCAAAAGTGGTTTCCTGCACCAACACAAGGGCGAAAAGTGGTTTTTCCACACTAATACAAGTGCAAAAGTGGTTTCCTGCACCAACACAAGTGCGAAAAGTGGTTTTTCAACACTAACACAAGTGCGAAAAGTGGTTTTTCAACACTAACACAATGGCGAAAAGTGGTTTTACCACACTAATACAAGTGCAAAAGTGGTTTCCTGCACCAACACAAGTGCGAAAAGTGCTTTTTCAACACTAACACAAGTGCGAAAAGTGGTTTTTCAACACTATCACAAGTGCAAAAAGTGTTTTTTTCCACACTAGTACAAGTGCAAAAGTGGTTTCCTGCACCAACACAAGTGCGAAAAGTGGTTTTTCCACACTGATACAAGTGCAAAAGTGGTTTCCTGTACCAACACAAGTGCGAAAAGTGGTTTTTCAACACTAATACAAGTGCGAAAAGTGGTTTTTCAACACTAACACAAGGGCGAAAAGTAGCTTTTCAACACTAACACCAATGCGAAAAGTGGTTTTTCAACACTATCACAAGTGCAAAAAGTGTTTTTTCCACACTAATACAAGTGCAAAAGTGGTTTCCTGCACCAACACAAGTGTGAAAAGTGGTTTTTCAACACTATCACACGTGCGAAAAGTGGTTTTTCAACACTAACACAAGTGCAAAAGTGGTTTCCTGCACCAACACAAGTGCGAAAAGTGGTTTTTCCACACTAATACAAGTGCAAAAGTGGTTTCCTGCACCAACACAAGTGCGAAAAGTGGTTTTTCAACACTAACACAAGTGCGAAAAGTGGTTTTTCAACACTAACACAATGGCGAAAAGTGGTTTTACCACACTAATACAAGTGCAAAAGTGGTTTCCTGCACCAACACAAGTGCGAAAAGTGGTTTTTCAACACTAACACAAGTGCGAAAAATGGTTTCCTTCACCAACACAAGTGCGAAAAGTGGTTTTTCAACACTAACACAAGTGCGAAAAATGGTTTCATGCACCAACACAAGTGCGAAAAGTGGTTTTTCAACACTAACACAAGTGCGAAAAGTGGTTTTTCAACACTATCACAAGTGCAAAAAGTGTTTTTTCCACACTAATACAAGTGCAAAAGTGGTTTCCTGCACCAACACAAGTGCGAAAAGTGGTTTTTCAACACTATCACAAGTGCAAAAAGTGTTTTTTCCACACTAATACAAGTGCAAAAGTCGTTTCCTGCACCAACACAAGTGCAAAAAGTGTTTTTTTACACACTAATACAAGTGCAAATGTGGTTTCCTGCACCAACACAAGTGCGAAAAGTGGTTTTTCAACACTATCACAAGTGCAAAAAGTGTTTTTTCCACACTAATACAAGTGCAAAAGTGGTTTCCTGCACCAACACAAGTGCGAAAAGTGGTTTTTCAACACTAACACAAGTGCGAAAAGTGGTTTTTCAACACTAACACAAGTGAGAAAAGTGGTTTTGCCACACTAATACAAGTGCAAAAGTGGTTTCCTGCACCAACACAAGTGGGAAAAGTGGATTTTCAACACTAACACAAGTGCGAAAAGTGGGTTTTCAACACTAACACAAGTGCGAAAAGTGGTTTTTCAAAACTATCACAAGTGCGAAAAGTGGTTTTTCCACACTAATACAAGTGCAAAAGTGGTTTCCTGCACCAACACAAGTGCGAAAAGTGGTTTTTCAACACTAACACAAGTGCGAAAAGTGGTTTTTCAACACTATCACAAGTGCAAAAAGTGTTTTTTCCACACTAATACAAGTGCAAAAGTGGTTTCCTGCACCAACACAAGTGTGAAAAGTGGTTTTTCAACACTATCACAAGTGCGAAAAGTGGTTTTTCAACACTAACACAAGTGCAAAAGTGGTTTCCTGCACCAACACAAGGGCGAAAAGTGGTTTTTCCACACTAATACAAGTGCAAAAGTGGTTTCCTGCACCAACACAAGTGCGAAAAGTGGTTTTTCAACACTAACACAAGTGCGAAAAGTGGTTTTTCAACACTAACACAATGGCGAAAAGTGGTTTTACCACACTAATACAAGTGCAAAAGTGGTTTCCTGCACCAACACAAGTGCGAAAAGTGGTTTTTCAACACTAACACAAGTGCGAAAAGTGGTTTTTCAACACTATCACAAGTGCAAAAAGTGTTTTTTTCCACACTAGTACAAGTGCAAAAGTGGTTTCCTGCACCAACACAAGTGCGAAAAGTGGTTTTTCCACACTGATACAAGTGCAAAAGTGGTTTCCTGTACCAACACAAGTGCGAAAAGTGGTTTTTCAACACTAACACAAGTGCGAAAAGTGGTTTTTCAACACTAACACAAGGGCGAAAAGTAGCTTTTCAACACTAACACCAATGCGAAAAGTGGTTTTTCAACACTATCACAAGTGCAAAAAGTGTTTTTTCCACACTAATACAAGTGCAAAAGTGGTTTCCTGCACCAACACAAGTGTGAAAAGTGGTTTTTCAACACTATCACAAGTGCGAAAAGTGGTTTTTCAACACTAACACAAGTGCAAAAGTGGTTTCCTGCACCAACACAAGTGCGAAAAGTGGTTTTTCCACACTAATACAAGTGCAAAAGTGGTTTCCTGCACTAACACAAGTGCGAAAAATGGTTTCCTTCACCAACACAAGTGCGAAAAGTGGTTTTTCCACACTAACACAAGTGCGAAAAGTGGTTTCGTTCACTAACACAAGTGCGAAAAGTGGTTTTTCAACACTAACACAAGTGCGAAAAATGGTTTCCTTCACCAACACAAGTGCAAAAAGTGGTTTTTCAACACTAACACAAGTGCGAAAAGTGGTTTTTCAACACTATCACAAGTGAAAAAGAGTTTTTTCCACACTAATACCAGTGCAAAAGTGGTTTCCTGCACCAACACAAGTGGGAAAAGTGGCTTTTCAACACAAACACAAGTGCGAAAAGTGGATTTTCAACACTATCACAAGTGCAAAAAGTGTTTTTTCCACACTAATACAAGTGCAAAAGTGGTTTCCTGCACCAACACAAGTGCGAAAAGTGGTTTTTCCACACTAATACAAGTGCAAAAGTGGTTTCCTGCAACAACACAAGTGCGAAAAGTGGTTTTTCAACACTATCACAAGTGCAAAAAGTGTTTTTTCCACACTAATACAAGTGCAAAAGTGGTTTCCTGCACCAACACAAGTGTGAAAAGTGGTTTTTCAACACTAACACAAGTGCGAAAAGTGGTTTTTCAACAATAACACAAGGGCGAAAAGTGGTTTTACCACACTAATACAAGTGCAAAAGTGGTTTCCTGCACCAACACAAGTGCGAAAAGTGGTTTTTCAACACTAACACAAGTGCGAAAAGTGGTTTTTCAACACTATCACAAGTGCAAAAAGTGTTTTTTCCACACTAATACAAGTGCAAAAGTGGTTTACTGCACCAACACAAGTGCGAAAAGTGGTTTTTCAACACTAACACAAGTGCGAAAAGTGGTTTTTCAACACTAACACAAGGGCGAAAAGTGGTTTTACCACACTAATACAAGTGCAAAAGTGGTTTCCTGCACCAACACAAGTGCGAAAAGTGGTTTTTCAACACTAACACAAGTGCGAAAAGTAGTTTTTCAACACTATCACAAGTGCGAAAAGTGGTTTTTCAACACTATCACAACTGCAAAAAGTGTTTTTCCCACACTAATACAAGTGCCAAAGTGGTTTCCTGCACCAACACAAGTGCGAAAAGTGGTTTTTCAACACTAACACAAGGGCGAAAAGTGGTTTTACCACACTAATACAAGTGCAAAAGTGGTTTCCTGCACCAACACAAGTGCGAAAAGTGGTTTTACAACACTAACACAAGTGCGAAAAGTGGTTTTTCAACACTATCACAAGTGCAAAAAGTGTTTTTTCCACACTAATACAAATGCAAAAGTGGTTTCCTGCACCAACACAAGTGCGAAAATTGGTTTTTCAACACTAACACAAGTGCGAAAAGTGGTTTTTCCACACGAATACAAGTGCAAAAGTGGTTTCCTGCACCAACACAAGTGCGAAAAGTGGTTTTTCAACACTAACACAAGTGCGAAAAGTGGTTTTTCAACACTAACACAAGTGCAAAAAGTGTTTTTTGAACACTATCACAAGTGCAAAAAGTGTTTTTTCCACACTAATACAAGTGCAAAAGTGGTTTCCTGCACCAACACAAGTGCGAAAAGTGGTTTTTCCACACTAATACAAGTGCAAAAGTGGTTTCCTGCACCAACACAAGTGCGAAAAGTGGTTTTTCAACACTAACACAAGTGCGAAAAGTGGTTTTTCAACACTATCACAAGTGCAAAAAGTGTTTTTTTCCACACTAGTACAAGTGCAAAAGTGGTTTCCTGCACCAACACAAGTGCGAAAAGTGGTTTTTCCACACTGATACAAGTGCAAAAGTGGTTTCCTGTACCAACACAAGTGCGAAAAGTGGTTTTTCAACACTAACACAAGTGCGAAAAATGGTTTTTCAACACTAACACAAGGGCGAAAAGTAGCTTTTCAACACTAACACCAGTGCGAAAAGTGGTTTTTCAACACTATCACAAGTGCAAAAAGTGTTTTTTCCACACTAATACAAGTGCAAAAGTGGTTTCCTGCACCAACACAAGTGCAAAAAGTGTTTTTTACACACTAATACAAGTGCACATGTGGTTTCCTGCACCAACACAAGTGCGAAAAGTGGTTTTTCAACACTAACACAAGTGCGAAAAGTGGTTTTTCAACACTAACACAAGGGCGAAAAGTGGTTTTACCACACTAATACAAGTGCAAAAGTGGTTTCCTGAACCAACACAAGTGCGAATAGTGGTTTTTCAACACTAACACAAGTGCGAAAAGTGGTTTTTCAACACTATCACAAGTGCAAAAAGTGTTTTTTCCACACTAATACAAGTGCATAAGTGGTTTCCTGCACCAACACAAGTGCGAAAAGTGGTTTTTCAACACTAACACAAGTGCGAAAAGTGGTTTTTCAACACTAACACAAGTGAGAAAAGTGGTTTTTCCACACTAATACAAGTGCAAAAGTGGTTTCCTGCACCAACACAAGTGGGAAAAGTGGATTTTCAACACTAACACAAGTGCGAAAAGTGGGTTTTCAACACTAACACAAGTGCGAAAAGTGGTTTTTCAACACTATCACAAGTGCGAAAAGTGGTTTTTCCACACTAATACAAGTGCAAAAGTGGTTTCCTGCACCAACACAAGTGCGAAAAGTGGTTTTTCAACACTAACACAAGTGCGAAAAGTGGTTTTTCAACACTATCACAAGTGCAAAAAGTGTTTTTTCCACACTAATACAAGTGCAAAAGTGGTTTCCTGCACCAACACAAGTGTGAAAAGTGGTTTTTCAACACTATCACAAGTGCGAAAAGTGGTTTTTCAACACTAACACAAGTGCGAAAAGTGGTTTTTCAACACTATCACAAGTGCAAAAAGTGTTTTTTCCACACTAATACAAGTGCAAAAGTGGTTTACTGCACCAACACAAGTGCGAAAAGTGGTTTTTCAACACTAACACAAGTGCGAAAAGTGGTTTTTCAACACTAACACAAGGGCGAAAAGTGGTTTTACCACACTAATACAAGTGCAAAAGTGGTTTCCTGCACCAACACAAGTGCGAAAAGTGGTTTTTCAACACTAACACAAGTGCGAAAAGTGGTTTTTCAACACTATCACAAGTGCGAAAAGTGGTTTTTCAACACTATCACAACTGCAAAAAGTGTTTTTCCCACACTAATACAAGTGCCAAAGTGGTTTCCTGCACCAACACAAGTGCGAAAAGTGGTTTTTCAACACTAACACAAGGGCGAAAAGTGGTTTTACCACACTAATACAAGTGCAAAAGTGGTTTCCTGCACCAACACAAGTGCGAAAAGTGGTTTTTCAACACTAACACAAGTGCGAAAAGTGGTTTTTCAACACTATCACAAGTGCAAAAAGTGTTTTTTCCACACTAATACAAATGCAAAAGTGGTTTCCTGCACCAACACAAGTGCGAAAATTGGTTTTTCAACACTAACACAAGTGCGAAAAGTGGTTTTTCCACACGAATACAAGTGCAAAAGTGGTTTCCTGCACCAACACAAGTGCGAAAAGTGGTTTTTCAACACTAACACAAGTGCAAAAAGTGTTTTTTGGACACTATCACAAGTGCAAAAAGTGTTTTTCCCACACTAATACAAGTGCAAAAGTGGTTTCCTGCACCAACACAAGTGCGAAAAGTGGTTTTTCCACACTAATACAAGTGCAAAAGTGGTTTCCTGCACCAACACAAGTGCGGAAAGTGGTTTTTCAACACTAACACAAGTGCGAAAAGTGGTTTTTCAACACTATCACAAGTGCAAAAAGTGTTTTTTTCCACACTAGTACAAGTGCAAAAGTGGTTTCCTGCACCAACACAAGTGCGAAAAGTGGTTTTTCCACACTGATACAAGTGCAAAAGTGGTTTCCTGTACCAACACAAGTGCGAAAAGTGGTTTTTCAACACTAACACAAGTGCGAAAAGTGGTTTTTCAACACTAACACAAGGGCGAAAATTAGCTTTTCAACACTAACACCAGTGCGAAAAGTGGTTTTTCAACACTATCACAAGTGCAAAAAGTGTTTTTTCCACACTAATACAAGTGCAAAAGTGGTTTCCTGCACCAACACAAGTGCAAAAAGTGTTTTTTACACACTAATACAAGTGCAAAAGTGGTTTCCTGCACCAACACAAGTGCGAAAAGTGGTTTTTCAACACTAACACAAGTGCGAAAAGTGGTTTTTCAACACTAACACAAGTGAGAAAAGTGGTTTTTCCACACTAATACAAGTGCAAAAGTGGTTTCCTGCACCAACACAAGTGGGAAAAGTGGATTTTCAACACTAACACAAGTGCGAAAAGTGGGTTTTCAACACTAACACAAGTGCGAAAAGTGGGTTTTCAACACTATCACAAGTGCGAAAAGTGCTTTTTCCACACTAATAAAAGTGCAAAAGTGGTTTCCTGCACCAACACAAGTGCGAAAAGTGGTTTTTCAACACTAACACAAGTGCGAAATGTGGTTTTTCAACACTATCACAAGTGCAAAAAGTGTTTTTTCCACACTAATACAAGTGCAAAAGTGGTTTCCTGCACCAACACAAGTGTGAAAAGTGGTTTTTCAACACTATCACAAGTGCGAAAAGTGGTTTTTCAACACTAACACAAGTGCAAAAGTGGTTTCCTTCACCAAGACAAGTGCGAAAAGTGGTTTTTTCACACTAATACAAGTGCAAAAGTGGTTTCCTGCACCAACACAAGTGCGAAAAGTGGTTTTTCAACACTAACACAAGTGCGAAAAGTGGTTTTTCAACACTAACACAATGGCGAAAAGTGGTTTTACCACACTAATACAAGTGCAAAAGTGGTTTCCTGCACCAACACAAGTGCGAAACGTGGTTTTTCAACACTAACACAAGTGCGAAAAATGGTTTCCTTCACCAACACAAGCGCGAAAAGTGGTTTTTCAACACTAACACAAGTGCGAAAAGTGGTTTCCTTCACTAACACAAGTGCGAAAAGTGGTTTTTCAACACTAACACAAGTGCGAAAAATGGTTTCCTTCACCAACACAAGTGCGAAAAGTGGTTTTTCAACACTAACACAAGTGCGAAAAGTGGTTTTTCAACACTATCACAAGTGCAAAAAGTGTTATTTCAACATTATCACAAGTGCAAAGTGGTTTCCTGCACCAACACAAGTGGGAAAAGTGGCTTTTCAACACTAACACAAGTGCGAAAAGCGGATTTTCAAAACTATCACAAGTGCAAAAAGTGTTTTTTCCACACTAATACAAGTGCAATAGTGGTTTCCTGCACCAACACAAGTGGGAAAAGTGGCTTTTCAACACTAACACAAGTGCGAAAAGTGGATTTTCAACACTATCATAAGTGCAAAAAGTGTTTTTTCCACACTAATACAAGTGCAAAAGTGGTTTCCTGCACCAACACAAGTGCAACAAGTGGTTTTTCCACACTAATACAAGTGCAAAAGTGGTTTCCTGCACCAACACAAGTGCGAAAAGTGGTTTTTCAACACTATCACAAGTGCAAAAAGTGTTTTTTCCACACTAATACAAGTGCAAAAGTGGTTTCCTGCACCAACACAAGTGCGAAAAGTGGTTTTTCAATACTAACACAAGTGCGAAAAGTGGTTTTTCAACACTAACACAAGGGCGAAAAGTGGTTTTACCACACTAATACAAGTGCAAAAGTGGTTTCCTGCACCAACACAAGTGCGAAAAGTGGTTTTTCAACACTAACACAAGTGCGAAAAGTGGTTTTTCAACACTATCACAAGTGCAAAAAGTGTTTTTTCCACACTAATACAAGTGCAAAAGTGGTTTACTGCACCAACACAAGTGCGAAAAGTGGTTTTTCAACACTAACACAAGTGCGAAAAGTGGTTTTTCAACACTAACACAAGGGCGAAAAGTGGTTTTACCACACTAATACAAGTGCAAAAGTGGTTTCCTGCACCAACACAAGTGCGAAAAGTGGTTTTTCAACACTAACACAAGTGCGAAAAGTGGTTTTTCAACACTAACACAAGTGAGAAAAGTGGTTTTTCCACACTAATACAAGTGCAAAAGTGGTTTCCTGCACCAACACAAGTGGGAAAAGTGGATTTTCAACACTAACACAAGTGCGAAAAGTGGGTTTTCAACACTAACACAAGTGCGAAAAGTGGTTTTTCAACACTATCACAAGTGCGAAAAGTGGTTTTTCCACACTAATACAAGTGCAAAAGTGGTTTCCTGCACCAACACAAGTGCGAAAAGTGGTTTTTCAACACTAACACAAGTGCGAAAAGTGGTTTTTCAACACTATCACAAGTGCAAAAAGTGTTTTTTCCACACTAATGCAAGTGCAAAAGTGGTTTCCTGCACCAACACAAGTGTGAAAAGTGGTTTTTCAACACTATCACAAGTGCGAAAAGTGGTTTTTCAACACTAACACAAGTGCGAAAAGTGGTTTTTCAACACTATCACAAGTGCAAAAAGTGTTTTTTCCACACTAATACAAGTGCAAAAGTGGTTTACTGCACCAACACAAGTGCGAAAAGTGGTTTTTCAACACTAACACAAGTGCGAAAAGTGGTTTTTCAACACTAACACAAGGGCGAAAAGTGGTTTTACCACACTAATACATGTGCAAAAGTGGTTTCCTGCACCAACACAAGTGCGAAAAGTGGTTTTTCAACACTAACACAAGTGCGAAAAGTGGTTTTTCAACACTATCACAAGTGCGAAAAGTGGTTTTTCAACACTATCACAACTGCAAAAAGTGTTTTTCCCACACTAATACAAGTGCCAAAGTGGTTTCCTGCACCAACACAAGTGCGAAAAGTGGTTTTTCAACACTAACACAAGGGCGAAAAGTGGTTTTACCACACTAATACAAGTGCAAAAGTGGTTTCCTGCACCAACACAAGTGCGAAAAGTGATTTTTCAACACTAACACAAGTGCGAAAAGTGGTTTTTCAACACTATCACAAGTGCAAAAAGTGTTTTTTCCACACTAATACAAATGCAAAAGTGGTTTCCTGCACCAACACAAGTGCGAAAATTGGTTTTTCAACACTAACACAAGTGCGAAAAGTGGTTTTTCCACACGAATACAAGTGCAAAAGTGGTTTCCTGCACCAACACAAGTGCGAAAAGTGGTTTTTCAACACTAACACAAGTGCGAAAAGTGGTTTTTCAACACTAACACAAGTGCAAAAAGTGTTTTTTGAACACTATCACAAGTGCAAAAAGTGTTTTTTCCACACTAATACAAGTGCAAAAGTGGTTTCCTGCACCAACACAAGTGCGAAAAGTGGTTTTTCCACACTAATACAAGTGCAAAAGTGGTTTCCTGCACCAACACAAGTGCGAAAAGTGGTTTTTCAACACTAACACAAGTGCGAAAAGTGGTTTTTCAACACTATCACAAGTGCAAAAAGTGTTTTTTTCCACACTAGTACAAGTGCAAAAGTGGTTTCCTGCACCAACACAAGTGCGAAAAGTGGTTTTTCCACACTGATACAAGTGCAAAAGTGGTTTCCTGTACCAACACAAGTGCGAAAAGTGGTTTTTCAACACTAACACAAGTGCGAAAAGTGGTTTTTCAACACTAACACAAGGGCGAAAAGTAGCTTTTCAACACTAACACCAGTGCGAAAAGTGGTTTTTCAACACTATCACAAGTGCAAAAAGTGTTTTTTCCACACTAATACAAGTGCAAAAGTGGTTTCCTGCACCAACACAAGTGCAAAAAGTGTTTTTTACACACTAATACAAGTGCAAATGTGGTTTCCTGCACCAACACAAGTGCGAAAAGTGGTTTTTCAACACTAACACAAGTGCGAAAAGTGGTTTTTCAACACTAACACAAGGGCGAAAAGTGGTTTTACCACACTAATACAAGTGCAAAAGTGGTTTCCTGAACCAACACAAGTGCGAATAGTGGTTTTTCAACACTAACACAAGTGCGAAAAGTGGTTTTTCAACACTATCACAAGTGCAAAAAGTGTTTTTTCCACACTAATACAAGTGCAAAAGTGGTTTCCTGCACCAACACAAGTGCGAAAAGTGGTTTTTCAACACTAACACAAGTGCGAAAAGTGGTTTTTCAACACTAACACAAGTGAGAAAAGTGGTTTTTCCACACTAATACAAGTGCAAAAGTGGTTTCCTGCACCAACACAAGTGGGAAAAGTGGATTTTCAACACTAACACAAGTGCGAAAAGTGGGTTTTCAACACTAACACAAGTGCGAAAAGTGGTTTTTCAACACTATCACAAGTGCGAAAAGTGGTTTTTCCACACTAATACAAGTGCAAAAGTGGTTTCCTGCACCAACACAAGTGCGAAAAGTGGTTTTTCAACACTAACACAAGTGCGAAAAGTGGTTTTTCAACACTATCACAAGTGCAAAAAGTGTTTTTTCCACACTAATACAAGTGCAAAAGTGGTTTCCTGCACCAACACAAGTGTGAAAAGTGGTTTTTCAACACTATCACAAGTGCGAAAAGTGGTTTTTCAACACTAACACAAGTGCGAAAAGTGGTTTTTCAACACTATCACAAGTGCAAAAAGTGTTTTTTCCACACTAATACAAGTGCAAAAGTGGTTTACTGCACCAACACAAGTGCGAAAAGTGGTTTTTCAACACTAACACAATTGCGAAAAGTGGTTTTTCAACACTAACACAAGGGCGAAAAGTGGTTTTACCACACTAATACATGTGCAAAAGTGGTTTCCTGCACCAACACAAGTGCGAAAAGTGGTTTTTCAACACTATCACAAGTGCGAAAAGTGGTTTTTCAACACTATCACAACTGCAAAAAGTGTTTTTCCCACACTAATACAAGTGCCAAAGTGGTTTCCTGCACCAACACAAGTGCGAAAAGTGGTTTTTCAACACTAACACAAGGGCGAAAAGTGCTTTTACCACACTAATACAAGTGCAAAAGTGGTTTCCTGCACCAACACAAGTGCGAAAAGTGATTTTTCAACACTAACACAAGTGCGAAAAGTGGTTTTTCAACACTATCACAAGTGCAAAAAGTGTTTTTTCCACACTAATACAAATGCAAAAGTGGTTTCCTGCACCAACACAAGTGCGAAAATTGGTTTTTCAACACTAACACAAGTGCGAAAAGTGGTTTTTCCACACGAATACAAGTGCAAAAGTGGTTTCCTGCACCAACACAAGTGCGAAAAGTGGTTTTTCAACACTAACACAAGTGCGAAAAGTGGTTTTTCAACACTAACACAAGTGCAAAAAGTGTTTTTTGAACACTATCACAAGTGCAAAAAGTGTTTTTTCCACACTAATACAAGTGCAAAAGTGGTTTCCTGCACCAACACAAGTGCGAAAAGTGGTTTTTCCACACTAATACAAGTGCAAAAGTGGTTTCCTGCACCAACACAAGTGCGAAAAGTGGTTTTTCAACACTAACACAAGTGCGAAAAGTGGTTTTTCAACACTATCACAAGTGCAAAAAGTGTTTTTTTCCACACTAGTACAAGTGCAAAAGTGGTTTCCTGCACCAACACAAGTGCGAAAAGTGGTTTTTCCACACTGATACAAGTGCAAAAGTGGTTTCCTGTACCAACACAAGTGCGAAAAGTGGTTTTTCAACACTAACACAAGTGCGAAAAGTGGTTTTTCAACACTAACACAAGGGCGAAAAGTAGCTTTTCAACACTAACACCAGTGCGAAAAGTGGTTTTTCAACACTATCACAAGTGCAAAAAGTGTTTTTTCCACACTAATACAAGTGCAAAAGTGGTTTCCTGCACCAACACAAGTGCAAAAAGTGTTTTTTACACACTAATACAAGTGCAAATGTGGTTTCCTGCACCAACACAAGTGCGAAAAGTGGTTTTTCAACACTAACACAAGTGCGAAAAGTGGTTTTTCAACACTAACACAAGGGCGAAAAGTGGTTTTACCACACTAATACAAGTGCAAAAGTGGTTTCCTGAACCAACACAAGTGCGAATAGTGGTTTTTTTTCAACACTAACACAAGTGCGAAAAGTGGTTTTTCAACACTATCACAAGTGCAAAAAGTGTTTTTTCCACACTAATACAAGTGCAAAAGTGGTTTCCTGCACCAACACAAGTGCGAAAAGTGGTTTTTCAACACTAACACAAGTGCGAAAAGTGGTTTTTCAACACTAACACAAGTGAGAAAAGTGGTTTTTCCACACTAATACAAGTGCAAAAGTGGTTTCCTGCACCAACACAAGTGGGAAAAGTGGATTTTCAACACTAACACAAGTGCGAAAAGTGGGTTTTCAACACTAACACAAGTGCGAAAAGTGGTTTTTCAACACTATCACAAGTGCGAAAAGTGGTTTTTCCACACTAATACAAGTGCAAAAGTGGTTTCCTGCACCAACACAAGTGCGAAAAGTGGTTTTTCAACACTAACACAAGTGCGAAAAGTGGTTTTTCAACACTATCACAAGTGCAAAAAGTGTTTTTTCCACACTAATACAAGTGCAAAAGTGGTTTCCTGCACCAACACAAGTGTGAAAAGTGGTTTTTCAACACTATCACAAGTGCGAAAAGTGGTTTTTCAACACTAACACAAGTGCAAAAGTGGTTTCCTTCACCAAGACAAGTGCGAAAAGTGGTTTTTTCACACTAATACAAGTGCCAAAGTGGTTTCCTGCACCAACACAAGTGCGAAAAGTGGTTTTTCAACACTAACACAAGGGCGAAAAGTGGTTTTACCACACTAATACAAGTGCAAAAGTGGTTTCCTGCACCAACACAAGTGCGAAAAGTGGTTTTTCAACACTAACACAAGTGCGAAAAGTGGTTTTTCAACACTATCACAAGTGCAAAAAGTGTTTTTTCCACACTAATACAAGTGCAAAAGTGGTTTCCTGCACCAACACAAGTGCGAAAATTGGTTTTTCAACACTAACACAAGTGCGAAAAGTGGTTTTTCCACACGAATACAAGTGCAAAAGTGGTTTCCTGCACCAACACAAGTGCGAAAAGTGGTTTTTCAACACTAACACAAGTGCGAAAAGTGGTTTTTCCACACGAATACAAGTGCAAAAGTGGTTTCCTGCACCAACACAAGTGCGAAAAGTGGTTTTTCAACACTAACACAAGTGCGAAAAGTGGTTTTTCAACACTAACACAAGTGCAAAAAGTGTTTTTTGAACACTATCACAAGTGCAAAAAGTGTTTTTTCCACACTAATACAAGTGCAAAAGTGGTTTCCTGCACCAACACAAGTGCGAAAAGTGGTTTTTCCACACTAATACAAGTGCAAAAGTGGTTTCCTGCACCAACACAAGTGCGAAAAGTGGTTTTTCAACACTATCACAAGTGCAAAAAGTGTTTTTTTCCACACTAGTACAAGTGCAAAAGTGGTTTCCTGCACCAACACAAGTGCGAAAAGTGGTTTTTCCACACTGATACAAGTGCAAAAGTGGTTTCCTGTACCAACACAAGTGCGAAAAGTGGTTTTTCAACACTAACACAAGTGCGAAAAGTGGTTTTTCAACACTAACACAAGGGCGAAAAGTAGCTTTTCAACACTAACACCAGTGCGAAAAGTGGTTTTTCAACACTATCACAAGTGCAAAAAGTGTTTTTTCCACACTAATACAAGTGCAAAAGTGGTTTCCTGCTCCAACACAAGTGCAAAAAGTGTTTTTTACACACTAATACAAGTGCAAATGTGGTTTCCTGCACCAACACAAGTGCGAAAAGTGGTTTTTCAACACTAACACAAGTGCGAAAAGTGTTTTTTCCACACTAATACAAGTGCAAAAGTGGTTTCCTGCACCAGCACAAGTGCGAAAAGTGGTTTTTCAACACTAACACAAGTGCGAAAAGTGGTTTTTCAACACTAACACAAGGGCGAAAAGTGGTTTTACCACACTAATACAAGTGCAAAAGTGGTTTCCTGCACCAACACAAGTGCGAAAAGTGGTTTTTCAACACTAACACAAGTGCGAAAAGTGGTTTTTCAACACTATCACAAGTGCGAAAAGTGGTTTTTCAACACTATCACAACTGCAAAAAGTGTTTTTCCCACACTAATACAAGTGCCAAAGTGGTTTCCTGCACCAACACAAGTGCGAAAAGTGGTTTTTCAACACTAACACAAGGGCGAAAAGTGGTTTTACCACACTAATACAAGTGCAAAAGTGGTTTCCTGTACCAACACAAGTGCGAAAAGTGGTTTTTCAACACTAACACAAGTGCGAAAAGTGGTTTTTCAACACTATCACAAGTGCAAAAAGTGTTTTTTCCACACTAATACAAGTGCAAAAGTGGTTTCTTGCACCAACACAAGTGCGAAAATTGGTTTTTCAACACTAACACAAGTGCGAAAAGTGGTTTTTCCACACGAATACAAGTGCAAAAGTGGTTTCCTGCACCAACACAAGTGCGAAAAGTGGTTTTTCAACACAAACACAAGTGCGAAAAGTGGTTTTTCCACACGAATACAAGTGCAAAAGTGGTTTCCTGCACCAACACAAGTGCGAAAAGTGGTTTTTCAACACTAACACAAGTGCGAAAAGTGGTTTTTCAACACTAACACAAGTGCAAAAAGTGTTTTTTGAACACTATCACAAGTGCAAAAAGTGTTTTTTCCACACTAATACAAGTGCAAAAGTGGTTTCCTGCACCAACACAAGTGCGAAAAGTGGTTTTTCCACACTAATACAAGTGCAAAAGTGGTTTCCTGCACCAACACAAGTGCGAAAAGTGGTTTTTCAACACTATCACAAGTGCAAAAAGTGTTTTTTTCCACATTAGTACAAGTGCAAAAGTGGTTTCCTGCACCAACACAAGTGCGAAAAGTGGTTTTTCCACACTGATACAAGTGCAAAAGTGGTTTCCTGTACCAACACAAGTGCGAAAAGTGGTTTTTCAACACTAACACAAGTGCGAAAAGTGGTTTTTCAACACTAACACAAGGGCGAAAAGTAGCTTTTCAACACTAACATCAGTGCGAAAAGTGGTTTTTCAACACTATCACAAGTGCAAAAAGTGTTTTTTCCACACTAATACAAGTGCAAAAGTGGTTTCCTGCACCAACACAAGTGCAAAAAGTGTTTTTTACACACTAATACAAGTGCAAATGTGGTTTCCTGCACCAACACAAGTGCGAAAAGTGGATTTTCAACACTAACACAAGTGCGAAAAGTGGTTTTTCAACACTAACACAAGGGCGAAAAGTGGTTTTACCACACTAATACAAGTGCAAAAGTGGTTTCCTGAACCAACACAAGTGCGAATAGTGGTTTTTCAACACTAACACAAGTGCGAAAAGTGGTTTTTCAACACTATCACAAGTGCAAAAAGTGTTTTTTCCACACTAATACAAGTGCAAAAGTGGTTTCCTGCACCAACACAAGTGCGAAAAGTGGTTTTTCAACACTAACACAAGTGCGAAAAGTGGTTTTTCAACACTAACACAAGTGAGAAAAGTGGTTTTTCCACACTAATACAAGTGCAAAAGTGGTTTCCTGCACCAACACAAGTGGGAAAAGTGGATTTTCAACACTAACACAAGTGCGAAAAGTGGGTTTTCAACACTAACACAAGTGCGAAAAGTGGTTTTTCAACACTATCACAAGTGCGAAAAGTGGTTTTTCCACACTAATACAAGTGCAAAAGTGGTTTCCTGCACCAACACAAGTGCGAAAAGTGGTTTTTCAACACTAACACAAGTGCGAAAAGTGGTTTTTCAACACTATCACAAGTGCAAAAAGTGTTTTTTCCACACTAATACAAGTGCAAAAGTGGTTTCCTGCACCAACACAAGTGTGAAAAGTGGTTTTTCAACACTATCACAAGTGCGAAAAGTGGTTTTTCAACACTAACACAAGTGCGAAAAGTGGTTTTTCAACACTATCACAAGTGCAAAAAGTGTTTTTTCCACACTAATACAAGTGCAAAAGTGGTTTACTGCACCAACACAAGTGCGAAAAGTGGTTTTTCAACACTAACACAAGTGCGAAAAGTGGTTTTTCAACACTAACACAAGGGCGAAAAGTGGTTTTACCACACTAATACATGTGCAAAAGTGGTTTCCTGCACCAACACAAGTGCGAAAAGTGGTTTTTCAACACTAACACAAGTGCGAAAAGTGGTTTTTCAACACTATCACAAGTGCGAAAAGTGGTTTTTCAACACTATCACAACTGCAAAAAGTGTTTTTCCCACACTAATACAAGTGCCAAAGTGGTTTCCTGCACCAACACAAGTGCGAAAAGTGGTTTTTCAACACTAACACAAGGGCGAAAAGTGGTTTTACCACACTAATACAAGTGCAAAAGTGGTTTCCTGCACCAACACAAGTGCGAAAAGTGATTTTTCAACACTAACACAAGTGCGAAAAGTGGTTTTTCAACACTATCACAAGTGCAAAAAGTGTTTTTTCCACACTAATACAAATGCAAAAGTGGTTTCCTGCACCAACACAAGTGCGAAAATTGGTTTTTCAACACTAACACAAGTGCGAAAAGTGGTTTTTCCACACGAATACAAGTGCAAAAGTGGTTTCCTGCACCAACACAAGTGCGAAAAGTGGTTTTTCAACACTAACACAAGTGCGAAAAGTGGTTTTTCAACACTAACACAAGTGCAAAAAGTGTTTTTTGAACACTATCACAAGTGCAAAAAGTGTTTTTTCCACACTAATACAAGTGCAAAAGTGGTTTCCTGCACCAACACAAGTGCGAAAAGTGGTTTTTCCACACTAATACAAGTGCAAAAGTGGTTTCCTGCACCAACACAAGTGCGAAAAGTGGTTTTTCAACACTAACACAAGTGGGAAAAGTGGTTTTTCAACACTATCACAAGTGCAAAAAGTGTTTTTTTCCACACTAGTACAAGTGCAAAAGTGGTTTCCTGCACCAACACAAGTGCGAAAAGTGGTTTTTCCACACTGATACAAGTGCAAAAGTGGTTTCCTGTACCAACACAAGTGCGAAAAGTGGTTTTTCAACACTAACACAAGTGCGAAAAGTGGTTTTTCAACACTAACACAAGGGCGAAAAGTAGCTTTTCAACACTAACACCAGTGCGAAAAGTGGTTTTTCAACACTATCACAAGTGCAAAAAGTGTTTTTTCCACACTAATACAAGTGCAAAAGTGGTTTCCTGCACCAACACAAGTGCAAAAAGTGTTTTTTACACACTAATACAAGTGCAAATGTGGTTTCCTGCACCAACACAAGTGCGAAAAGTGGTTTTTCAACACTAACACAAGTGCGAAAAGTGGTTTTTCAACACTAACACAAGGGCGAAAAGTGGTTTTACCACACTAATACAAGTGCAAAAGTGGTTTCCTGAACCAACACAAGTGCGAATAGTGGTTTTTTTTCAACACTAACACAAGTGCGAAAAGTGGTTTTTCAACACTATCACAAGTGCAAAAAGTGTTTTTTCCACACTAATACAAGTGCAAAAGTGGTTTCCTGCACCAACACAAGTGCGAAAAGTGGTTTTTCAACACTAACACAAGTGCGAAAAGTGGTTTTTCAACACTAACACAAGTGAGAAAAGTGGTTTTTCCACACTAATACAAGTGCAAAAGTGGTTTCCTGCACCAACACAAGTGGGAAAAGTGGATTTTCAACACTAACACAAGTGCGAAAAGTGGGTTTTCAACACTAACACAAGTGCGAAAAGTGGTTTTTCAACACTATCACAAGTGCGAAAAGTGGTTTTTCCACACTAATACAAGTGCAAAAGTGGTTTCCTGCACCAACACAAGTGCGAAAAGTGGTTTTTCAACACTAACACAAGTGCGAAAAGTGGTTTTTCAACACTATCACAAGTGCAAAAAGTGTTTTTTCCACACTAATACAAGTGCAAAAGTGGTTTCCTGCACCAACACAAGTGTGAAAAGTGGTTTTTCAACACTATCACAAGTGCGAAAAGTGGTTTTTCAACACTAACACAAGTGCGAAAAGTGGTTTTTCAACACTATCACAAGTGCAAAAAGTGTTTTTTCCACACTAATACAAGTGCAAAAGTGGTTTACTGCACCAACACAAGTGCGAAAAGTGGTTTTTCAACACTAACACAATTGCGAAAAGTGGTTTTTCAACACTAACACAAGGGCGAAAAGTGGTTTTACCACACTAATACAAGTGCAAAAGTGGTTTCCTGAACCAACACAAGTGCGAATAGTGGTTTTTCAACACTAACACAAGTGCGAAAAGTGGTTTTTCAACACTATCACAAGTGCAAAAAGTGTTTTTTCCACACTAATACAAGTGCAAAAGTGGTTTCCTGCACCAACACAAGTGCGAAAAGTGGTTTTTTCAACACTAACACAAGTGCGAAAAGTGGTTTTTCAACACTAACACAAGTGAGAAAAGTGGTTTTTCCACACTAATACAAGTGCAAAAGTGGTTTCCTGCACCAACACAAGTGGGAAAAGTGGATTTCAACACTAACACAAGTGCGAAAAGTGGGTTTTCAACACTAACACAAGTGCGAAAAGTGGTTTTTCAACACTATCACAAGTGCGAAAAGTGGTTTTTCCACACTATACAAGTGCAAAAGTGGTTTCCTGCACCAACACAAGTGCGAAAAGTGGTTTTTCAACACTAACACAAGTGCGAAAAGTGGTTTTTCAACACTATCACAAGTGCAAAAAGTGTTTTTTCCACACTAATACAAGTGCAAAAGTGGTTTCCTGCACCAACACAAGTGTGAAAAGTGGTTTTTCAACACTATCACAAGTGCGAAAAGTGGTTTTTCAACACTAACACAAGTGCGAAAAGTGGTTTTTCAACACTATCACAAGTGCAAAAAGTGTTTTTTCCACACTAATACAAGTGCAAAAGTGGTTTACTGCACCAACACAAGTGCGAAAAGTGGTTTTTCAACACTAACACAATTGCGAAAAGTGGTTTTTCAACACTAACACAAGGGCGAAAAGTGGTTTTACCACACTAATACATGTGCAAAAGTGGTTTCCTGCACCAACACAAGTGGCGAAAAGTGGTTTTTCAACACTATCACAAGTGCGAAAAGTGGTTTTTCAACACTATCACAACTGCAAAAAGTGTTTTTCCCACACTAATACAAGTGCCAAAGTGGTTTCCTGCACCAACACAAGTGCGAAAAGTGGTTTTTCAACACTAACACAAGGCGAAAAGTGCTTTTACCACACTAATACAAGTGCAAAAGTGGTTTCCTGCACCAACACAAGTGCGAAAAGTGATTTTTCAACACTAACACAAGTGCGAAAAGTGGTTTTTCAACACTATCACAAGTGCAAAAAGTGTTTTTTCCACACTAATACAAATGCAAAAGTGGTTTCCTGCACCAACACAAGTGCGAAAATTGGTTTTTCAACACTAACACAAGTGCGAAAAGTGGTTTTTCCACACGAATACAAGTGCAAAAGTGGTTTCCTGCACCAACACAAGTGCGAAAAGTGGTTTTTCAACACTAACACAGGTGCGAAAAGTGGTTTTTCAACACTAACACAAGTGCAAAAAGTGTTTTTTGAACACTATCACAAGTGCAAAAAGTGTTTTTTCCACACTAATACAAGTGCAAAAGTGGTTTCCTGCACCAACACAAGTGCGAAAAGTGGTTTTTCCACACTAATACAAGTGCAAAAGTGGTTTCCTGCACCAACACAAGTGCGAAAAGTGGTTTTTCAACACTAACACAAGTGCGAAAAGTGGTTTTTCAACACTATCACAAGTGCAAAAAGTGTTTTTTTCCACACTAGTACAAGTGCAAAAG
>NC_136270.1:109166405-109231405 GCF_964187855.1 Myxine glutinosa
TCAACACTAACACAAGTGCAAAAAGTGTTTTTTCAACACTATCACAAGTGCAAAAAGTGTTTTTTCAACACTATCACAAGTGCAAAAAGTGTTTTTCCACACTAATACAAGTGCAAAAGTGGTTTCCTGCACCAACACAAATGGGAAAAGTGGATTTTCAACACTAACACAAGTGCGAAAAGTGGTTTTTTCAACACTATCACAAAGTGCGAAAAGTGGTTTTTTCCACACTAATACAAGTGCAAAAGTGGTTTCCTCCACCAACACAAGTGCGAAAAGTGGTTTTTCAACACTATCACAAGTGCGAAAAGTGGTTTGTCAACACTAACACAAGTGCGAAAAGTGGTTTTTTCCACACTAATTACAAGTGCAAAAGTGGTTTCCTGCACCAACACAAGTGCGGAAAAGTGATTTTTCAACACTATCACAAGTGCAAAAAGTGGGGTTTTCAACACTAACACAAGTGCAAAAAGTGGTTTTTCAACACTATCACAAGTGCGAAAAGTGGTTTTTCCACACTAATACAAGTGCAAAAGTGGTTTCGCTGCACCAACACAGGTGCGAAAAGTGGTTTTTCAACACTAACACAAGTGCGAAAAGTGCTTTTTCAACACTATCACAAGTGCGAAAAGTGGTTTTTCCACACTAATACAAAGTGCAAAAGTGGTTTCCTGCACCAACACAGGTGCGAAAAGTGGTTTTTCAACACTAACACAAGTGCGAAAAGTGGTTTTTTCAACACTATAACAAGTGCGAAAAGTGGTTTTTTCCACACTAATACAAGTGCAAAAGTGGTTTCCTGCACCAACACAAGTGCGAAAAGTGGTTTTTTCAACACTATCACAAGTGCAAAAAGTGTTTTTTCCACACTAATACAAGTGCAAAAGTGGTTTCCTGCACCAACACAAGTGCGAAAAGTGGTTTTTCAACACTATCACAAGTGCAAAAAGTGTTTTTTCCACACTAATACAAGTGCAAAAGTGGTTTCCTGCACCAACACAAGTGCGAAAAGTGGTTTTTCAACACTAACACAAGTGCGAAAAGTGGTTTTTCAACACTATCACAAGTGCAAAAAGTGTTTTTTCCACACTAATACAAGTGCAAAAATGGTTTCCTGCACCAACACAAGTGCGAAAAGTGGTTTTTCCACACTAATACAAGTGCAAAAGTGGTTTCCTGCACCAACACAAGTGCGAAAAGTGGTTTTTCAACACTAACACAAGTGCGAAAAGTGGTTTTTTCCACACTAATACAAGTGCAAAAGTGGTTTCCTGCACCAACACAAGTGCGAAAAGTGGTTTTTCAACACACTAACACAAGTGCCAAAAGTGGTTTTTCCACACTAATACAAGTGCAAAAGTGGTTTCCTGCACCAACAAGTGCGACAAGTGGTTTTTCAACACTAACACAAGTGCGAAAAGTGGTTTTTTCAACACTAATACAAGTGCAAAAGTGGTTTCCTGCACCAACACAAGTGCGAAACATGGTTTTTCAACACTAACACAAGCGCGAAAAGCGGTTTTCAACACTAACACAAGTGCAAAAAGTGGTTTTACCACACTAATACAAGTGCAAAAGTGGTTTCCTGCACCAACACAAGTGCAAAAAGTGGTTTTTCAACACTAATACAAGTGCAAAAGTGGTTTCCTGCACCAACACAAGTGCGAAAAGTGGTTTTTCAACACTACACACAAGTGCGAAAAGTGTTTTTCCACACTAATACAAGTGCAAAAGTGGTTTTTCAACACTATCACAAGTGCAAAAAGTGTTTTTTTCCACACTAATACAAGTGCAAAAGTGGTTTCCTGCACCAACACAAGTGCGAAAAGTGGTTTTTCAACACTAACACAAGTGCGAAAAGTGGTTTTTCAACACTATCACAAGTGCAAAAAGTGTTTTTTCCACACTAATACAAGTGCAAAAGTGGTTTTCCTGCACCAACACAAGGGGCGAAAAGTGGTTTTTCAACACTAACACAAGTGCGAAAAGTGGTTTTTCAACACTATCACAAGTGCAAAAAAGTGTTTTTTCCACACTAATACAAGTGCAAAAGTGGTTTCCTGCACCAACACAAGTGCGAAACATGGTTTTTCAACACTAACACAAGTGCGAAAAGTGGTTTTTTTCAACACTAACACAAGTGCGAAAAGTGGTTTTTCAACACTAACACAAGTGCAAAAAGTGGTTTTACCACACTAATACAAGTGCAAAAGTGGTTTCCTGCACCAACACAAGTGCGAAAAGTGGGTTTTTCAACACTAACACAAGTGCAAAAAAGTGGTTTTTCAACACTATCACAAGTGCAAAAAGTGTTTTTTCCACACTAATACAAGTGCAAAAGTGGTTTCCTGCACCAACACAAGTGCGAAAAGTGGTTTTTCAACACTAACACAAGTGCGAAAAGTGTTTTTTCAACACTATCACAAGTGCAAAAAGTGTTTTTTCCACACTCATACAAGTGCAAAAGTGGTTTCCTGCACCAACACAAGTGCGGAAAAGTGGTTTTTCAAACACTAACACAAGTGCGAAAAGTGTTTTTCCACACTAATACAAGTGCAAAAGTGGTTTTTCAACACTATCACAAGTGCAAAAAGTGTTTTTTCCACACTAATACAAGTGCAAAAGTGGGTTTCCTGCACCAACACAAGTGCGAAGTGGTTTTTCAACACTATCACAAGTGCAAAAAGTGTTTTTTCCACACTAATACAAGTGCAAAAGTGGTTTCCTGCACCAACACAAGTGCGAAAAGTGGTTTTTCAACACTATCAAAAGTGCGAAAAGTGGTTTTTCAACACTATCACAAGTGCAGAAAGTGTTTTTTTCCACACGAATACAAGTGCAAAAGTGGTTTTTCAACACTATCACAAGTGCAAAAAGTGTTTTTTCCACACTAATACAAGTGCAAAAGTGGGTTTCCTGCACCAACACAAGTGCGAAAAGTGGTTTTTCAACACTAACACAGTGCGAAAAGTGGTTTTTCAACACTAACACAAGTGCGAAAAGTGGTTTTTCAACACTAACAAGTGCAAAAGTGGTTTCCTGCACCAACACAAGTGCAAAAAGTGGTTTTTCAAACACTAACACAAGTGCGAAAAGTGGTTTTTCAACACTAACACAAGTGCGAAAAGTGGTTTTTCAACACTAACACAAGTGCGAAAAGTGGTTTCCTTCACCAACACAAGTGCGAAAAGTGGTTTTTCAACACTATCACAAGTGCAAAAAGTATTTTTTCAACATTATCACAAGTGCAAAAAGTGTTTTTTCCACACGAATACAAGTGCAAAAGTGGTTTCCTGCACCAACACAAGTGCGACAAGTGGTTTTTCAACACTATCACAAGTGCAAAAAGTATTTTTTCAACATTATCACAAGTGCAAAAAGTGTTTTTTCCACACGAATACAAGTGCAAAAGTGGTTTCCTGCACCCACACAAGTGCGAAAAGTGGTTTTTCAACACTAACACAAGTGCGAAAAAATGGTTTTTCAAACACCATCACAAGTGCGAAAAGTGGTTTTTCCACACTAATACAAGTGCAAAAGTGGTTTCCCTGCACCAACACAAGTGCGAAGTGGTTTTTCAACACTAACAAAAGTGCAAAAGTGGTTTTTCAACACTAACACAAGTACGAAAAGTGGTTTTTCAACACTAACCACAAGTGCGAAAAGTGGTTTTACCACACCAATACAAGTGCAAAAGTGGTTTCCTGCACCAACACAAGTGCGAAAAGTGGTTTTTCAAACACTAACACAAGTGCGAAAAGTGGTTTTTCAACACTATCACAAGTGCAAAAAGTGTTTTTCCACACTAATATAAGTGCAAAAGTGGTTTCCTGCACCAACACAAGTGCAAAAAGTGGTTTTCAACACTAACACAAGTGCGAAAAGTGGTTTTTCAACACTAACACAAGTGCGAAAAGTGGTTTTTCCACACTAATACAAGTGCAAAAGTGGTTTCCTGCACCAACACAAGTGCGAAAAGTGATTTTTCAACACTATCACAAGTGCAAAAAGTGGGTTTTCAACACTAACACAAGTGCAAAAAGTGGTTTTTTCAACACTATCACAAGTGCGAAAAGTGGTTTTTCCAACACTAATACAAGTGCAAAAGTGGTTTCCTGCACCAACACAGGTGCGAAAAGTGGTTTTTCAACACTAACACAAGTGCGAAAAGTGCTTTTTCAACACTATCACAAGTGCGAAAAGTGGTTTTTCCACACTAATACAAGTGCAAAAGTGGTTTCCTGCACCAACACAGGTGCGAAAAGTGGTTTTTCAACACTAACACAAGTGCGAAAAGTGGTTTTTCAACAACTATAACAAGTGCGAAAAGTGTTTTTCCACACTAATACAAGTGCAAAAAGTGGTTTCCTGCACCAACACAAGTGCGAAAAGTGGTTTTTTCAACACTATCACAAGTGCAAAAAGTGTTTTTTCCACACTAATGACAAGTGCAAAAGTGGTTTCCTGCACCAACACAAGTGCGAAAAGTGGTTTTTCAACACTATCACAAGTGCAAAAAGTGTTTTTTTCCACACTAATACAAGTGCAAAAGTGGTTTCCTGCACCAACACAAGTGCGAAAAGTGGTTTTTCAACACTAACACAAGTGCGAAAAGTGGTTTTTCAACACTATCACAAGTGCAAAAAGTGTTTTTTTCCACACTAATACAAGTGCAAAAAATGGTTTCCTGCACCAACACAAGTGCGAAAAGTGGTTTTTCCACACTAATACAAGTGCAAAAGTGGTTTCCTGCACCAACACAAGTGCGAAAAGTGGTTTTTCAACACTAACACAAGTGCGAAAAGTGGTTTTTCCACACTAATACAAGTGCAAAAGTGGTTTCCCTGCACCAACACAAGTGCGAAAAGTGGTTTTTTCAACACTAACACAAGTGCCAAAAGTGGTTTTTTCCACACTAATACAAGTGCAAAAGTGGTTTCCTGCACCAACAAGTGCGACAAGTGGTTTTTCAACACTAACACAAGTGCGAAAAGTGGTTTTTCAACAATATCACAAGTGCAAAAAGTGTTTTTTCCACACTAATTACAAGTGCAGAAAGTGGTTTCCTGCACCAACACAAGTGCGAAAAGTGGTTTTTCAACACTATCACAAGTGCAAAAAGTGTTTTTTTCCCACACTAATACAAGTGCAAAAGTGGTTTCCTGCACCAACACAAGTGCGAAAAGTGGTTTTTCAACACTAACACAAGTGCAAAAAGTGTTTTTTCAACACTATCACAAGTGCAAAAAGTGTTTTTTCAACACTATCACAAGTGCAAAAAGTGTTTTTCCACACTAATACAAGTGCAAAAGTGGTTTCCTGCACCAACACAAATGGGAAAAGTGGATTTTCAACACTAACACAAGTGCGAAAAAGTGGTTTTTCAACACTATCACAAGTGCGAAAAAGTGGTTTTTCAACACTATCACAAGTGCAAAAAGTGTTTTTTCCACACTAATACAAGTGCAAAAATGGTTTCCTGCACCAACACAAGTGCGAAAAGTGGTTTTTTCCACACTAATACAAGTGCAAAAGTGGTTTCCCTGCACCAACACAAGTGCGAAAAGTGGTTTTTCAACACTAACACAAGTGCGAAAAGTGGTTTTTCCACACTAATACAAGTGCAAAAGTGGTTTCCTGCACCAACACAAGTGCGAAAAGTGGTTTTTCAACACTAACACAAGTGCCAAAAGTGGTTTTTCCACACTAATACAAGTGCAAAAGTGGTTTCCTGCACCAACAAGTGCGACAAGTGGTTTTTCAACACTAACACAAGTGCGAAAAGTGGTTTTTCAACAATATCACAAGTGCAAAAAGTGTTTTTTTTCCACACTAATACAAGTGCAAAAGTGGTTTCCTGCACCAACACAAGTGCGAAAAGTGGTTTTTCAACACTATCACAAGTGCAAAAAGTGTTTTTTCCACACTAATACAAGTGCAAAAGTGGTTTCCTTGCACCAACACAAGTGCGAAAAGTGGTTTTTCAACACTAACACAAGTGCAAAAAGTGTTTTTTTCAACACTATCACAAGTGCAAAAAGTGTTTTTTTCAACACTATCACAAGTGCAAAAAGTGTTTTTCCACACTAATACAAGTGCAAAAGTGGTTTCCTGCACCAACACAAATGGGAAAAGTGGATTTTCAACACTAACACAAGTGCGAAAAGTGGTTTTTCAACACTATCACAAGTGCGAAAAGTGGTTTTTCCACACTAATACAAGTGCAAAAGTGGTTTCCTCCACCAACACAAGTCAGTGCGAAAAGTGGTTTTTCAAACACTATCACAAGTGCGAAAAGTGGTTTTTCAACACTAACACAAGTGCGAAAAGTGGTTTTTCCACACTAATACAAGTGCAAAAGTGGTTTCCTGCACCAACACAAGTGCGAAAAGTGATTTTTCAACACTATCACAAGTGCAAAAAGTGGGTTTTCAACACTAACACAAGTGCAAAAAGTGGTTTTTCAACACTATCACAAGTGCGAAAAGTGGTTTTTCCACACTAATACAAGTGCAAAAGTGGTTTCCTGCACCAACACAGGTGCGAAAAGTGGGTTTTTCAACACTAACACAAGTGCGAAAAGTGCTTTTTCAACACTATCACAAGTGCGAAAAGTGGTTTTTCCACACTAATACAAGTGCAAAAGTGGTTTCCTGCACCAACACAGGTGCGAAAAGTGGTTTTTCAACACTAACACAAGTGCGAAAAGTGGTTTTTCAACACTATAACAAGTGCGAAAAGTGGTTTTTCCACACTAATACAAGTGCAAAAGTGGTTTCCTGCACCAACACAAGTGCGAAAAGTGGTTTTTCAACACTATCACAAGTGCAAAAAGTGTTTTTTTCCACACTAATACAAGTGCAAAAGTGGTTTCCTGCACCAACACAAGTGCGAAAAAGTGGTTTTTTCAACACTATCACAAGTGCAAAAAAGTGTTTTTTCCACACTAATACAAGTGCAAAAGTGGTTTCCTGCACCAACACAAGTGCGAAAAGTGGTTTTTCAACACTAACACAAGTGCGAAAAGTGGTTTTTCAACACTATCACAAGTGCAAAAAGTGTTTTTTCCACACTAATACAAGTGCAAAAATGGTTTCCTGCACCAACACAAGTGCGAAAAGTGGTTTTTCCACAACACTAATACAAGTGCAAAAGTGGTTTCCTGCACCAACACAAGTGCGAAAAGTGGTTTTTCAACACTAACACAAGTGCGAAAAGTGGTTTTTCCACACTAATACAAGTGCAAAAGTGGTTTCCTGCACCAACACAAGTGCGAAAAGTGGTTTTTCAACACTAACACAAGTGCCAAAAGTGGTTTTTCCACACTAATACAAGTGCAAAAGTGGTTTCCTGCACCAACAAGTGCGACAAGTGGTTTTTCAACACTAACACAAGTGCAAAAAGTGTTTTTTCCACACTAATACAAGTGCAAAAGTGGTTTTTCAACACTATCACAAGTGCAAAAAGTGTTTTTTCAACATTATCACAAGTGCAAAAAGTGTTTTTTTCCACACTAATACAAGTGCAAAAGTGGTTTCCTGCACCAACACAAGTGGGAAAAGTGGCTTTTCAACACTAACACAAGTGCGAAAAGTGCTTTTTCAACACTAATACAAGTGCAAAAGTGTTTTTTCCACACTAATACAAGGGCAAAAGTGGTTTCCTGCACCAACACAAGTGCAAAAAGTGGGTTTTCAACACTATCACAAGTGCAAAAAGTGTTTTTTCCACACTAATACAAGTGCAAAAGTGGTTTCCTGCACCAACACAAGTGCGAAAAGTGGTTTTTCAACACTATCACAAGTGCGAAAAGTGGTTTTTCCACACTAATACAAGTGCAAAAGTGGTTTCCTGCACCAACACAAGTGCGAAAAGTGGTTTTTCAACACTATCACAAGTGCAAAAGTGTTTTTTCCACACTAATACAAGTGCAAAAGTGGTTTTCTGCACCAACCCAAGTGCGAAAAGTGGTGTTTCAACACTAACACAAGTGCGAAAAGTGGTTTTTCAACACTACCACAAGTGCAAAAAGTGTTTTTTCCACACTAATACAAGTGCAAAAGTGGTTTCCTGCACCAACACAAGTGCGAAAAGTGGTTTTTCAACACTACCACAAGTGCGAAAAGTGGTTTTTCAACACTATCACAAGTGCAAAAAGTGTTTTTTCCACACTAATATAAGTGCAAAAGTGGTTTCCTGCACTAACACAAGTGCGAAAAGTGGTTTTTCAACACTACCACAAGTGCGAAAAGTGGTTTGTCAACACTATCATAAGTGCAAAAAGTGTTTTTTCCACACTAATACAAGTGCAAAAGTGGTTTTTCAACACTATCACAAGTGCAAAAAGTGTTTTTTCAACATTATCACAAGTGCAAAAAGTGTTTTTTCCACACTAATACAAGTGCAAAAGTGGTTTCCTGCACCAACACAAGTGGGAAAAGTGGCTTTTCAACACTAACACAAGTGCGAAAAGTGCTTTTTCAACACTAATACAAGTGCAAAAGTGTTTTTTCCACACTAATACAAGGGCAAAAAGTGTTTTTTCCACACTAATACAAGCGCAAAAGTGGTTTCCTGCACCAACACAAGTGCAAAAAGTGGGTTTTCAACACTAACACAAGTGCGAAAAGTGGTTTTTCAACACTATCACAAGTGCAAAAAGTGTTTTTTCCACACTAATACAAGTGCAAAAGTGGTTTCCTGCACCAACACAAGTGCGAAAAGTGGTTTTTCAACACTATCACAAGTGCGAAAAGTGGTTTTTCCACACTAATACAAGTGCAAAAGTGGTTTCCTGCACCAACACAAGTGCGAAAAGTGGTTTTTCAACACTATCACAAGTGCAAAAGTGTTTTTTCCACACTAATACAAGTGCAAAAGTGGTTTTCTGCACCAACCCAAGTGCGAAAAGTGGTGTTTCAACACTAACACAAGTGCGAAAAGTGGTTTTTCAACACTACCACAAGTGCACAAAGTGTTTTTTCCACACTAATACAAGTGCAAAAGTGGTTTCCTGCACCAACACAAGTGCGAAAAGTGGTTTTTCAACACTACCACAAGTGCGAAAAGTGGTTTTTCAACACTATCACAAGTGCAAAAAGTGTTTTTTCCACACTAATATAAGTGCAAAAGTGGTTTCCTGCACTAACACAAGTGCGAAAAGTGGTTTTTCAACACTACCACAAGTGCGAAAAGTGGTTTGTCAACACTATCATAAGTGCAAAAAGTGTTTTTCCACACTAATACAAGTGCAAAAGTGGTTTTGCAACACTAACACAAATGCGAAACGTGGTTTTCAGCACTAGCACGAGTGCTGAAAGTGGTTTTCAATGGCACAGAAGTGTGGAAATTGGTTTTTGCAACACGAACACAAATGCGAATAATGGTTTACGACACTAGCACAAGTGCGGAAAGTGGTTTTCAGCACTAGCACGAGTGCTGAAAGTGGTTTTCAACGGCAGCAGAAGTGTGGAAATTGGTTTTTGCAACACAAACACAAATGCGAATAATGGTTTTCAACACGAGCACAAGTGCGATAAGTCATTTTCAACGCCAGTACGAGTGCGGAAAGTGGTTTGCAACACTAACACAAGTGTGGAAAGTGGTTTTCAACACGAGCACAAGTGCGATAAGTCGTTTTCAACGCCAGTACGAGTGCGGAAAGTGATTTGCAACACCAACCCAATTGTGAAAAGTCGTTTTCAACACGAGCATGAGTGCGGAAAGTGGTTTTCAACGCCAGCAGAAGTGTGGAAATTGGTTTTTGCAACACTAACACAAATGCGAATATTGGCTTACAGCACAAGAACGAGTGCGGAAAGTGGTTAGGCAACGCAAACACAAGTGTGGAAAGTGGTTTTCAACACGAGCACAAGTGTGATACGTGGTTTTGCAACATGAACCCAAATGCGAAAAGTGGTTTTGCAACACTAACACAAGTACAGAGAGTGGTTTTGAACACTAATAGGAGCGCGAAAAGAGGTTTTGAGCACGCGCAGAAGTGCAAAAAGTGGTTTTCAACGCCAGCACAAGTGCCGAAAGTTGTTTTGCAATGAGCACATGTATGAAAAGTGGTTTTCAATGCCAGCACAAGTGTGAAAAGTGGTTCTGCAACACTAGCTCAAGAACAAAAAGTGGTTTTCAATGCCAGCACAAGTGCGAAAAGTGGTTTTGCAACACTAACGCAAGTGCGAAACTGGTTATCAACAAGAGCACAAGTGCGATCAGTGGTTTTGCAACATGAACCCAAATGCGAAAAGTGGTTTTGCAACACCAACACAAGTGAGACAAGTGGTTTTGCAACACTAACAGGAGCACGAAAAGTGGTTTTCAACACGAGCAGAGGTGCAAAAGGTTGTTTTCAACGCCAGCACAAGTGCGGAAAGTGGTTTTGCAATACTGGCACAAGTGCAAAAAGTGGTTTTCAATGCCAGCACAAGTGCGAAAAGTGGTTCTGCAACACAAGCTCAAGTGCGGAAAGTGGGTTTCAATGCCAGCACAAGTGCGGTAAGTAGTTCTGCAACACTAGCTCAAGTGCGGAAAATGGTTTTGCAACATGAACACAAGTGTGGAAAGTGGTTTTCAACATGAGCACAAGTGCGATAAATGGTTTTGCAACACTAACCCAATTGCGAAAAGTGCTTTTCAATGCCAGTACGAGTGCGGAAAGTGGTTTTTGCAACAATAACACAAGTGCGAAAGTGGTTTTGCAACATGAACCCAAATGCGAAAAGTGGTTTTCAACAACAGCGCATGTGCGAAAAGTGGCTTTGCAACACTAACACAAGTGCGAAAGTGGTTTTGCAACACTAACACAAGTGCGAATGTGGTTTTGCAACACTAACACAAATGCGAAAAGTGGTTTTCAACACTAGCACGAGTGCTGAAAGTGGTTTTCAACGGCAGCAGAAGTGTGGAAATTGGTTTTTGCAACATTAACACAAATGCGAATAATTGTTTACAACACTAGCACGAGTGCGGAAAGTGGTTTGCAACACTAACACAAGTGTGGAAAGTGGTTTTCAACATGAGCACAAGTGCGATAAGTGGTTTTGCAACACTAACACAAATGCAAAGAGTGCTTTTGAACACTAACAGGAGCGCGAAATGAGGTTTTGAACACGAGCAGAAGTGCAAAAAGTGGTTTTCAACGACAGCAAAAGTGCCGAAAGTTGTTTTGCAGTATGAGCACATGTATGAAAAGTGGTTTTCAATGCCAGCACAAGTGTGGACAGTGGTTTTCAACACTAACACAAGTGCGAAAAGTGGTTTTTCAACACTATCACAAGTGCGAAAAGTGGTTTTTCCACACTAATACAAGTGCAAAAGTGGTTTCCTGCACCAACACAAGTGCGAAAAGTGGTTTTTCAACACTATCACAAGTGCGAAAAGTGGTTTTTCAACACAATCATAAGTGCAAAAAGTGTTTTTTCCACACTAATACTAGTGCAAAAGTGGTTTTTCAACACTATCACAAGTGCAAAAAGTGTTTTTTCCACACTAATACAAGTGCAAAAAGTGTTTTTTCCACACTAATACAAGCGCAAAAGTGGTTTCCTGCACCAACACAAGTGCAAAAAGTGGGTTTTCAACACTAACACAAGTGCAAAAAGTGTTTTTTCCACACTAATACAAGTGCAAAAGTGGTTTCCTGCACCAACACAAGTGCGAAAAGTGGTTTTTCAACACTATCATAAGTGCAAAAGTGTTTTTTCCACACTAATACAAGTGCAAAAATGGTTTTCTGCACCAACCCAAGTGCGAAAAGTGGTTTTTCAACACTAACACAAGTGCGAAAAGTGGTTTTTCAACACTATCACAAGTGCAAAAAGTGTTTTTTTCCACACTAATACAAGTGCAAAAGTGGTTTCCTGCACCAACACAAGTGCGAAAAGTGGTTTTTCAACACTACCACAAGTGCGAAAAGTGGTTTTTCAACACTATCACAAGTGCAAAAAGTGTTTTTTCCACACTAATATAAGTGCAAAAGTGGTTTCCTGCACTAACACAAGTGCGAAAAATGGTTTTTCAACACTACCACAAGTGCGAAAAGTGGTTTGTCAACACTATCATAAGTGCAAAAAGTGTTTTTTCCACACTAATACAAGTGCAAAAGTGGTTTTGCAACACTAACACAAATGCGAAACGTGGTTTTCAGCACTAGCACGAGTGCTGAAAGTGGTTTTCAACGGCAGCAGAAGTGTGGAAATTGGTTTTTGCAACACGAACACAAATGCGAATAATGGTTTACGACACTAGCACAAGTGCGGAAAGTGGTTTTCAGCACTAGCACGAGTGCTGAAAGTGGTTTTCAACGGCAGCAGAAGTGTGGAAATTGGTTTTTGCAACACAAACACAAATGCGAATAATGGTTCTCAACACGAGCACAAGTGCGATAAGTCATTTTCAACGCCAGTACGAGTGCGGAAAGTGGTTTGCAACACTAACACAAGTGTGGAAAGTGGTTTGCAACACTAACACAAGTGCGGAAAGTGGTTTGCAACACCAACCCAATTGTGAAAAGTCGTTTTCAACACGAGCATGAGTGCGGAAAGTGGTTTTCAACGCCAGCAGAAGTGTGGAAATTGGTTTTTGCAACACTAACACAAATGCGAATATTGGCTTACAGCACAAGAACGAGTGCGGAAAGTGGTTAGGCAACACTAACACAAGTGCGGAAAGTGGTTTTCAACACTAACACAAGTGAGACAAGTGGTTTTGCAACACTAACACAAACGCAAAGAGTGCTTTTGAACACAAACAGGAGCGCGAAGTGAGGTTTTGAACATGAGCAGAAGTGCAAAAAGTGGTTTTCAACGACAGCAAAAGTGCCGAAAGTTGTTTTGCAGTATGAGCACATGTATGAAAAGTGATTTTCAATGCCAGCACAAGTGTGGACAGTGGTTTTGCAACACTACCACATGTGCAAAAAGTGGTTTTCAATCCCAGCACAACTGCGGAAAGTAGTTCTACAACACTAGCACAAGTGCGAAAATTGGTTTTCAACACGAGCACAAATGCTACAAGTGGTTTTGCAACACCAACCCAATTGCAAAAAGTCATTTTCAACACCAGCATTAGTGTGGAAATTGGTTTTTGCAACACTAACACAAATGCCAATAATGGTTTACAACACTAGCATGAGTGCGAAGTGGTTTTGCAACACGAACACAAGTGCGAAAGTGGTTTTGCAACACGAACACAAGTGCGAAAGTGGTTTTGCAACACTAACACAAATGCGAAAAGTGGTTTTCAGCACAAGCACGAGTGCTGAAAGTGGTTTTCAACGGCAGCAGAAGTGTAGAAATTGGTTTTTGCAACACTAACACAAATGCGAATAATGGTTTACGACACTAGCACGAGTGCGGAAAGTGGTTTGGAACACTATCACAAGTGTGGAAAGTGGTTTTCAACTCGAGCACAAGTGCGATAAGTGGTTTTCAACGCCAGTACGAGTGCGGAAAGTGGTTTGCAACACTAACACAAGTGTGGAAAGTGGTTTTCAACACAAGCACAAGTGTGATAAGTGGTTTTGCAACACCAACCAAATTGTGAAAAGTGGTTTTCAACACGAGCACGAGTGCGGAAAGTGGTTTTCAACGCCAGCAAAAGTGTGGAAATTGGTTTTTGCAACACTAACACAAATGCGAATATTGGCTTCCAGCACGAGCCCGAATGCGGAAAGTGGTTCGGCAACGCAAACACAAGTGTGGAAAGTGGTTTTCAACATGAGCACAAGTGCGATAAGAGGTTTTGCAACATAATCCCAAATGCGAAAAGTGGTTTTGCATCACTAACACAAGTGCAGAGAGTGGTTTTGAACACTAAAAGGAGCGCGAAAAGAGGTTTTGAACACGAGCAGAAGTGCAAAAAGTGGTTTTCAACGCCAGCACAAGTGCCGAAAGTTGTTTTGCAATACGAGCACATGTATGAAAAGTGGTTTTCAATGCCAGCCCAAGTGTGGACAGGGGTTTTGCAACACTAACACAAGTGCAAAAAGTGGTTTTCAATGCCAGTACAAGTGCGAAAAGTGGTTCTGCAACACCAGCTCAAGAACAGAAAGTGGTTTTCAATGCCAGCACATGTGCGAAAAGTGGTTTTGAACACTAACAGGAGCACGAAAAGAGGTTTTGAATACTTGCAGAAGTGCAAATAGTGGTTTTCAATGCCAGCACAAGTGCGAAAAGTGGTTCTGCAACACTAACAGAAGGGTGAAAAGTGGTTTTCAACACGAACACAATTGCAAAAAGTGGTTTTCAACAATAACCAAGGTGCGAAAAGTTGTTTTCAACACTAGTACAAGTGCAGAAAGTGGTTTTGCAACACCAGCTCAAGGGCGGAGAGTGGTTTTCAATGCCAGCACAATTGCAAAAAGTGGTTTTCAACAATAACCAAGGTGCGAAAAGTTGTTTTCAACGCCAGCACAAGTGCGGAAAGTGGTTTTGCAATGCTGGCACATGTGTGAAAAGTGGTTTAAATGCCAGCATGTGTGGAAAGTGATTTTGCAACACTAACACAAGTGCAAAAAGTGGTTTTCAATGCCAGCACAAGTGCGAAAGTAGTTCTGCAACACTAGCTCAAGTGCGGAAAGTGGTTTTCCACACCAGCACAAGTGCGGAAAATTGTTTTGCAACACAAACACAAGTGCGAAAAGTGGTTTTGCAACACTAACACAAGTGCGAAAAGTGGTTTTGCAACACTAACACAAGTGCAAAAAGTGGTTTTCAATGCCAGCACAAGTGCGAAAAGTGGTTCTGCAACACTAGCTCAAGTGTGGAAAGTGGTTTTCAATGCCAGCACAAGTGCAGAAAGTAGTTCTGCAACACTAGCTCAAGTGCAGAAAGTGGTTTTCAACATGAGCACAAGTGCGAAAGTGGTTTTGCAACACCAACACATGTGCGATAAGTGCTTTTCAATGCCAGTACGAGTGCGGAAAGTGGTTTTTGTGATATCTTTGACATCTTTGATAACACATCTTTGTGATAGATCTTGTTCACAAAGGGACAAACAAACAGACAGACAGGGGTGAAAACATAACCTCCATCCACCTTTGGTGATGGAGGTAATAATTTGAACATGTACCTTGCCATATTCGAGCAACCAAGACATTTGAAATTTGCATTCTTCAGCAAGTTTCACAGCTTTGCTCTTTTCATAGATTAGAAGCCAATACAGATGCTGCAGTTTTACTGATCGTTTACTGAAAAAATACAAATAAAATCAAGATCCAAAGGCATTAAACATTTCACAATTGCAAGCACTGCTTAAAAAACGACACTCAGACATTTTGTCAAAGTGCGAGCCAAACAAAAACTTTCATTGAAAAGTCAACGGCAAACAGTGCACAACACCATTTAACCCATTTAGTCGTAGAAAAAGCATTTAAATTTGTTTTCAAATCGTAAATAGATATCGTACAAGTACAAAGTTAGTTAAACACTGATGCAAACACGTTAGTAATAAAAAAACACGTTTTTAAATATACAAGCCCAAAAGTCAGTGTCAATTACGAGGATGACAACAAAAAAAGTCCACAAAACGCTTCGGAATAAATGACAAATCAACGTATTTATCAAAAATGGCAAAATCGTTAAGAATCACAATGAAACAGATTGTTTTTTAATCACAGATTTAAATCCTAGTGCAAAAAAATAGTAATAAAAAAAAAACAACACAAAAAGTCTGTTCACTTCAAATGGATATTATCTGACCAGTAATACATGAAACCTGTGAGGCACATTGAGGAGGAAAAAAAACAAGAAAGTGCTTCAAGTTTCTCTGTCAGCCCGGAATCATCAGCCTTGAAATGTGCGGTGCATGGATGCTCTCTCCGACATGGAGTCTTCAGAGAAACGTTTTATTGCCAGATCATACTGCAAAGGACAAGGCATGGAGAAGCAACAGAATCGTGAGGAATCTGTCAGCATGACGTTGGCAATGTATCGTCAGAGAGACGTAGATATGGTCAAAGACAGAACTTTGAACAAAATGCATATATCAAATTAATTAGATTAATGAACAGGATTAAATAATTAAATTGACATATGTGCAGTGCATGGATGAACTTTACATTCTTCAGCAAGTTTTTTTTTTTTCCAAATATATTCCACATTTAAATTTCCCACATATATCAATGTAATTATTTAATCTTGTTCATTAATCGAATTGCTTCACCTCGCCCCCAGTGGTGTTTATAATAGAGGAAGACCCTCTCATGTTAAGGCCGTTGGTGCTCCTATGTTTAGCAGCGAGTGCCCCGGAAGCAATGACGGAAAGAGTGGCAATCATATGTGTGGGAACATTCCATGCTCAGTCAGGGTCACCCAGATAGATCAGATGGCAGAGCACTGGTACGGTTTTCCTGAGGATCTGGGTTTGAATGCTGATCTGGCCGGGTAATTTTCCCACATACAGACTTGGCATTAAATATGGAATTTTTTTTTTTTCTTGACTTGGGTTTACTTTCTGAACTCAGTATATCAATCTGGTGAGTTTCTTTTACCCTTCAGTGATGTCTTTGTTGAAAGAACCATGTCACTGATTGTCTTTCGCAGCAAGAAGTCAATAACAGGATTATATCACAGGTGGCGTGACAAAATGTACGGACAGGTACATTTGACGATTGGCTTCACAATCGGGTATATAAGGGTTGTTGCGTTCTGTATTAGTGGAAAACAACTGCTGTACGTCTACAAAAGTTATTGCCGCTTCCTCTAGAGATGGTCCGTCAACTTGACAATGCTGTTTGTCATGGAGTGGTGGCTTTACGAAATTCTGGCATGAAACAGCGTGCTATTGCTCGGCAGTATGGCATCACTCAAGGTCAGGTGTCAAAGATCCTGAAACGAAATGCTCAGAGGGGTGTCCCTACTCCAATACCGAGGCCAGGACGTCCACGCAGAACCACAAGGAGAGATGATCGCCAGCTGCACCAGTTAGTCTGCAATGGCCGTACCAAGTCAGCTAATCGGCTTAGGGCTGAGTGGCAGCAACTGACAAATGTGCCTGTATCCTGAAGGCTCGTCAACCAACGACTGGTTCAAGCAGGCTATCGTGCCAGGCGTCCCCTGAGAAAGTCACGCCTGACCAGACAACACAGCCAGCGCCGATTGCAGTGGGCCAGAGAGCATCGTCAATGGCAGCCAGGACACTGGATCCACGTGACCTTCAGTGACGAGTCTAGATTTCTGGTCTATCGTCAAGATGGCCGCGTCCGAGTGCGCAGACAAGTGCATGAAGCCCACAACGAAGATTGTATAGTGCCAAGAGTCCAAGCTGGAGGTGGTGGGGTGACCGTTTGGGCTGCTTTTCATGCAGGGGGCAAAACTGACCTGGTTGTTCTGAATGGAAACCTGAACCAGTTCAAGTACAGGGTCATTCTGGAAGAAACATTGCTTTCATTTGCTCGTGCAGCCTTTCGAGGAAACTTTGTCTTCCAAGATGACAATGCACGGCCTCATTGTGCTCGCATGATCCAACACTTTCTTGCTGACCGTGGTGTAGAGCATATGGAGTGGCCTGCCATGTCCCCGGATATGAATCCGATAGAGAACTTGTGGGCAGAATTAACGCGTCAAATCGACAACTTGGACCAGCAGCATACCTCTGTGTGTGAATTGCAGCAGACTATTGTCACTGCATGGCAAGCGATTCCTGTCCAAACATTGGCAAATCTCGTGAACAGCATGCCTCGACGTGTACATGCTCTCCTGAATGCTCGTCGGGGTTACACGAAGAACTGAACTGTAATTTTACTGTCCGTAATCCCAGTCGTAATTTAACTTTTGTTTTTGTTGAAAAACAATTTGGCTAATGTGCAAAATAAAGAGATACTTCTGGAAAACGTACAGAAGTTTAACAGTACTGTCCATGAATTGAGTTCGATATCAGTTAACATCACTTTCAAGGATCAATTTATTTGCTTCGAAATGTCAAATGTGGTTTTTGTTTCTTTTAAAGGTCACATTAACACAATCTAGAATAATTTCAACATAATTCCAATGAACTTTTGGTTCTAAGTCATCTTGAAAAGTAAGTTCACCCCCACAAAAAAAATATTCCATATTAAATGCCAAGTCTGTATATACACTACTGGTCAAAAGTTTTAGAACACCTCAATTTTTACAGTTTTTATTGAAATTTACGCAGTTTATTGTCTCGATTTACTCTGAAGTTAAGCATAGAACAAATAAACAATTGGAGATAAAAAAGAAATCATAGAATCATTTTATTTAACAAAATTTAATTTAAAATTTAGACTCAGCAAAGTAGCCACCTTTTGCAGATAAAACTGCCGAACACACTCGTGGCATTCTTTCTACAATGGAAATCAAATATTGTTCGGGAGGTTCTTCCCAACACTGTTGCAGAAGTTCCCACAAATGTGTTGCACTTGTAGGTTGCTTTGCTTTCACCCTTCTGTCCAGTTCATCCCAAACCAGCTCGATGGGGTTTAAGTCTGGAGACTGTGCTGGCTGGCCATGATTTGAAGACTACCGTCTTGTTCTTTTCCTCAAAGGTGGTTTTGACATAGCCTGGAAGTGTGTTTAGGGTCATTATCTTGCTGTATGATGAACCCCTGACCAACTAGGTGTATACCAGAGGGTATTGCATGGCACTGCAAAATGCTGTGGTCGTCCTTTTGGTTCAGGTTGCCAGTCACTCTGTGCAAGTCGCCGACTCTGGATCCAGCAAAAGAGCCCCAGACCATCACGCTTCCTCCTCCATGTTTGACAGTTGGTGTGACACACTGAGGAACCATCCTTTCGCCTACTCGACGGTGTACAAAAACCCTGCGTGATGAACCAAAGATTTCAAATTTTGATTCATCGGTCCATAAGACCTTCTTCCAGTCTTCAGTAGTCCACTGGCGGTGCTTCATGGCCCAGGCAAGCCTCTTTTTATTATTTTGCCATCTTAGCAATGGCTTTCTTCCTGCCACTCGACCTGTCAAACCTGCAGCTTGAAGTTTTCTCTTCACAGTTGAAACTGAGACTTGCTTACTTCGACCAGTGTTAAGCTGTGCTTGAAGCTGTTGTCCTGTGAGCCGCCTATCACTCAAGCTGATGACTCTCAGAAACTTGTCTTCTGATTCTGTTGTGTCTTTGGGTCTGCCAGACCTCTTCCTGTCAGAGTTTCCTCCAGTTTCCAATATACTACTTCCTGCAGTGCAATATTGTCCAAATAATGCTTCAGAGGGTGTAATAACAGTCTGTTCCAATACTGCTTTTATACAGACAGGGGGTTTGTAATCAAGTAATTTTTAACCTCGAGCAGTTTACTGCTTACCTTTGTACCATTTCAGGTTATTCAGTGTACTTGAATTGCTTAAATTTCAATAAAAACTGGAAAAATTGAGGTGTTCTAAAACTTTTGACCAGTCATGTAAATATAATTATCAAATAGTTTTATCGAATATCGTTTTCAAACTCTGAATAGAGATCTCTCCACTACTGCACAAGCATCCACCAGGACAGTATTAATCACTACACTGCAACCAGGAGTAAAGGTTGTTTTTTTTCTATAATACTGTACATACTTATTTGTGCATAATTAATTTTCATGATTGACTTTTTTTTTTTTTTAGCAAGGACTGGATTGTCTTCTCTGAATTATATCTTCTGGTGACCTTTGGCCTTCATACCATATTTCAGACCGTGCTCTTTTATGGGCCGCCCCACATACATTTGTAATTTCCTGACGGAACATGCCACACCAATCTTTACAATGTCCTGGGCAATTGTCAATACTCGAAGTTGGTCATCGTAGGTATGACCGTTGGCAGCCTGCAATGGTTCTGGTTAGTTCTTGAATCTCAATTACGAGGGTTCAGCATGACAAGAGTTTTCGGAGGATTCAGAGATTTTATCCATTTCCATAACATCTTGTTGGGTGATTGTTCACAAGATAATGTATATAAGGAATTGATCTTATGTTTTGATGAGGATGATGGTTGTTTAAACTTGGTACACTTTTTTAGCTGACAAATATTTACTCAGATTTTGACACTATTTCATGTTGCTATTATGCACTAGCCACCTGTTGTTTTACCTTGGCGGATTAGCATCAACAGCACCACGGGCAGTGTAGCATCCGACTGCAGTGCAATCATAATATACATTTTCCGCAAATTATAGTGCACACAAATGTACTGTTACATGGAAGGGAGGGAGGGGGATCCACATTTAGAATGTAGCAAAATTATAGTATGGCTCATGTGTTTTGCGGTTTTGATATATATTTGTAACAGAGATATGTTAGGCTAAGTTGAATGTAATATGTGCACTCGGGGAGGGGGCAGTGAGTGGACTTTGGGAGGTTCCCGTCCAGCGACCAAAGGGGACCAGCCGTGGGTGGATCTTCCACGAGCCTAGACTATGTATACAAAAAAAGCCATTTCGCAAAAACTTACAGATGGTGGAGGGGAATGACGTCGGAGAAGTGGAGAACCTTCCAACCCCACCAATTGCCTGCAGCAAGTGGAAATAATTAACATACCAAACTTCAATATCAAGACCTCCTTGTGATTAGCACGCTACAGAGCAGGCAGGCGGACAGCAATCAAACATACAGAAAGTTGGGCATATTCCAGTGAAGTAATTTGTTACACAGCAAGACATCAAGATTAGTGATTCTGGAGACAATCACGACCCTTGTTGTGAAACCTGCTTGCAGGAACACCTTAAGTGTTGAGAATGCATGTTAAACTAGATGGTATTCATGGAATACTTACCCTGCGCAGTCAACTTGGTGCGAGCCAACTCTTCTGTTTTTGAACGTTTTTTTTTTTTCATCCAATATGGCTGCCAGACCACGTGAGCGATGACATCATAAATATATATTCTCCAATATAATTGTTGCATAGATCATGCTCAATTAATTTAAAACTGATCAGACTAAGCGTTGTCCCTGTCGAATGATGTCATAATTATGGCACCAATGATGGCATCGTTAACAACACCTATTCCCCATATGGAGTTATTTACAATGAGCCACGTTTCAATTTTTTCCATAAAGCGGTTTTGGATATATAGAGGTGCAACGTTTTTCGTTTTTTTCCAAGATGGCGCCTGTAATACATGACATATGACGTCATGATTATCATTAAAATATTATAAAGGAGGAGGCACTCAGATGGTCAAAATTTCGTGTTCATCAGACCAACAGTTGCTGAATTTTTTTAAATAATGATCGGATGGATAAGTGTTGTATTTGTCGAATTATGACATCATAATGAAGGCACCGATGACATCATCATTAACATATCTTATTCCCCATGGGGAGTAGTCGATAATGAGCCAGGTCATAATTTTTTTTCCATGGAGTGGTTTCAGACAGGTGCGAAGTTTTTCCAAGATGGCACCTGTACCACGTGACCTATGCCATCATAATAATCATTGAAATATTCTACAAGAGGAGGCCCTCCTATGGTGAAAATTTTGCATCAATCGGACCAAGAATTGCAGAGAAAAAAAAATTCATACTGATCGAATGAAGCGTTGTACTTGTCGAATTATGACGTCATAATTAATGTGCCGATGACATCATCATTAACATATATTATTCCCCAAGCGGAGTACTTGACAATGAGCCATGTTTCAATTTTTCCCATGGAGCGGTTTCGGAGATATAGAGGTGCCACGTATTTTCGATTTTTCCAAGATGGTGCCTGTACCACATGACCCATGACCCATGACGTCCTAATTATCATTTAAAAAATTCCACAGGAGGAGCCGCTCATATTCTGAAAATTTCGTGCCAATCGGACTAACAGTTGCAGAGGAATTTTGTTTTTTCATACTGATCAGATCAAGCGTTGTACTTGTTGAATGATGACGTCATAATTATGGCACCAATGACATCATCAACATATCATATTCCCCATGGGGAGTATTTGACAATGAGCCATGTTTCCATTTTTTCCATTGAGCGGTTTGGGAGATAGAGGTGTAACGTTTTTCCAAGATGGCGTCTGTACCATGTGACCTATGACGTCATAATTATGAATAAAAAATTTCTACAGGCAGAGGCGCTCCGATGGTAAAATTTCGTGTCAATCGGATTTCGTAAAATGGGTTGCGGAGAAAATGAATTTTAAAAATGCAGACACGGCACACGTACGCACCCCAATGCTTAACCCCGCTTTTAGCTTCGCGAGCGCAGGGTAATGAGCTGTTTCAGTGTAGAAAAGCTCAAGGACGTTTTGTACATGTTATGCATAATAATAATAATAATAATAATAATAATAATAATAATAATAATAATAATAATAGTATTAATAATTATAATAGTAATAATTATTATTATAATAATATAGTTCGTTAATTCAACATTGTTAGGCTTAAATTTCAGCTTTGCGTTTGAAAAAGAAAATATTGTACAAATTTTTCTTAGATGACATCACATTCAACTGGATTTTCGAGGCGAAGCGTTCAGCAACCACATTCTGCACGAATATTGTGCATGTGAATTGCCCTTTTATTTTCTTATGTGCAGTCTAGTTACATTGAACAAAGCGCTTATTTCAAAAAAGCATTCCACACTAAATTTGGGTCAATTTGCCCAGAACTGGCTATTTTAATATGACTTGTAAAAGCGCTTTAAACCGACAGCCAGCTCCATGTAAAGCGGTTTTATGAGAGCTAACCCAAATAGCTCAGTCTTGCACATTTACAGAGTGTTAGGGTGCTACCCTTCGGCTAAGATTTCCTTAAAACCACCCAAAACCTTGCTGGACACACCACAAGTTTTACATATACCCCTTCCTATGGTTCAGGAGTACTTCGAGTCAAACAAAACACAAACCCTTCTCAAAATACAATACAATACGATACCCGTTTCTATTCATCGTTTGCTTTCTTCTTCCAAACTAATTTGATTCGTTACCCCACACACATGAAGCAAAAAACAGGGTTAAGCAATTGGTTTATCTGTCTGTCTGCAAACATCAGTTTATGATCGAGAAACTTATTTAAATCAAATGCTACATTTTGAACACAAATCGGAACATGAAGAGGAAGATAAGTTTCTCATTTTACCATACTTTGGCTCTGAATAAGTCCCATTCACACATGCGGAGGGAGGAGTAAGATAATATTTTTACTCTGTCTTCCAGCCTGACAGTCAAATAAACTTAAGAAAAATAATTTCAAACAGGTAACTTGCTGTTTTTAAGAACGTTATAAAAGACACAAACAACAAGCAAAAATAACAATCTTGTTTCTCAGTCTGAGAGTCCTTTAGATGCTTTTTTGCAAACTCCAAGCAGGCTTTCATGTGTCTTTCACTGAGGAGAGGCTTCTGTCTGGCCACTCTGCCATAAAGCCGAGATCGGTGGAGTGTTGCAGTGATGGTTGTCCTTCTGGAAGTTTCTCCCATCTACACACAGGATCTCTAGAGCTCAGCCAGAGTGACCATCGGGTTCTTGGTCACCTGTCTTACCAAGGCCCTTCTCCCCCGATTGCTCAGTTTGGCCGGGCAGCCAGCTCTAGGAGGAGTCCTGGTTGTTCCAAACTTCTTCCATTTAAGAATTATGGAGGCCACTGTGCTCTTGGGTACCTTCAATGCAGCAGAATTTTTTTTTGTAGGCTTCCCCAGATCTGTGCCTCGACACAATCCTGTCTCTGAGCTCTGCAGGCAGTTCCTTCGACCTCATGGCTTGGTTTTTGCTCTGATATGCATTGTCAGCTGTCAGACCTTATATAGACAGGTGTGTGCCTTTCCAAATAATGTCCAATCAATTGAATTTACCACAGGTGGACTCCAATCAAGGTGGAGAAACATCTCAAAGATGATCAAGAGAAATGGGAGGCACCTGAGCTAAATTTCAACTGTCATAGCAAAGGGTCTGAATACTTATGTAAATGTGATATTTCAGTTTTTTATTTTTAATAAATTTGCAAAACTTTCTAAAATCCTGTTTTCTCTTTGTCATTACTAGGGCATGCCCGTACTATATCTATATCTAAAATTATATCCCCCCCCGCCCCCTCTATTTACATGAAATGGTTTGGTCCAAAGCGAACGGCTTGCGAGTGGTGACAATCCCCCCCCTCTATTTACATGCAATGGTTTGGTCCAAAGCGAACGGCTTCCGGAGTTTGGTAAAGAAATCGCCATCGCGTGCACAAACGCGCAGGAAAGCGAATGAAACGCAAATTCGTTTTTATTAGTTGTAAAACATAGTTTAACGCCAACATAGTTTGCAAACGTGAAATAAATGAATACGCTCTCAAATGTGCCATCCGAGGCAGAGTGTGCCCGCCACGTTCGGCACACGCGATCGTTCGCTGCTCTCTGATTGGTTGAATCGTTTTTTGGACATAGCTCGGTAAGTAATTGTCCGATTAATATGAAACCTTGAAAAGGCACATCCTCGGGTCCCCAGCAATATACCTGGCAAGTTAAAAGTATATCGGACCCGTGGTTGTCGAGAAACAGCGGTCACAGACAAACGTACAGACAGAGATTACTGGAATTATAGATAGACTAGGGCATGCCCGTACTATATCTATATCTAAAATTATATCCCCCCCCCCCCCCCTCTATTTACATGAAATGGTTTGGTCCAAAGCGAACGGCTTGCGAGTGGTGACAATCCCCCCCCCTCTATTTACATGCAATGGTTTGGTCCAAAGCGAACGGCTTCCGGAGTTTGGTAAAGAAATCGCCATCGCGTGCACAAACGCGCAGGAAAGCGAATGAATCGCAAATTCGTTTTTATTAGTTGTAAAACATAGTTTAACGCCAACATAGTTTGCAAACGTGAAATAAATGAATACGCTCTCAAATGTGCCATCCGAGGCAGAGTGTGCCCGCCACGTTCGGCACACGCGATCGTTCGCTGCTCTCTGATTGGTTGAATCGTTTTTTGGACATAGCTCGGTAAGTAATTGTCCGATTAATATGAAACCTTGAAAAGGCACATCCTCGGGTCCCCAGCAATATACCTGGCAAGTTAAAAGTATATCGGACCCGTGGTTGTCGAGAAACAGCGGTCACAGACAAACGTACAGACGTACAGACAGACAGACAGAGATTACTGGAATTATAGATAGATGAGGTATTGAGTGTAGTTTGATGAGGGGAAAAAATGAATTTAAATGATTTCAGCATAAGGCTGCAACATAACAAAATGAGAAAAAAGTGAAGGAGTCTGAATACTTTCTAAATGCACTGTCGGTCATGTCGTACAGGCACCATCTTGGAAAAAACAAAAAACATTGCACCTCTATATCTCCAAAACTGCTCCATGGAAAAAATTGAAACGTGGCTTATTGTAAATAACTCTACATGGGGAATAGGAGTCAACAATGACGTCATTGGTGCCTTAATAATGACATCATAATTCGACAGGGAAAATGCTTAATCTGATCAGTTTGAAATTTATTGAGCATGATCTATTGATATATGCAACAATTATATTAGAGAATATCAATTTATGATGTCATCGTTCAAGTGGTCTGTCATCGCTCAATTTGTAGAAACTCGATAATTTGCCATTTGAGTTCAATCGTACCGGAAAGTGATCTGTAAACAGTACAGAAGTGGCAGCCAACTTCCTGGTGCGACATCACAGCTAATCGTGTAGAACAAAAAGATTTCGACTTTTAATTGCAAAATTACCCACTTTATAAATTTTAAAAAAATACGTAGGGTGTCAAGGGATAGATTCGCGTCGAGGTGGTCTGAGCGTTTGGGTTTCCCTTTAAACCGAATGCGTTCTGAGCTTTGGCATGCAAGCCTGATATTTAATTATTGACTGCATTGCATGACTGATATTTAATTATTGACTGCATTACACCTGCAGTGTAGAAAAGTGAAACACCATTGCTAGTCATCCTGATTGTCCAACTCCGGCGGTCTTGGGTCACCATTAGGGAGACTGGTCCATAAAACACGCAGACACTGCTCCCACCACACAAACCGTCAACTTACTGCTTGATGACGTGGATATATGTGCCTTGCAATTAAACCAAACAACTCAGTAATAACTCACAAATGCAATGGATGACAAAATGGAAAAAAGCAGTTTTGTTTTGTTGTCTATTTTTAAAAATATTCTGAAAACAAATTCAAGCAGCATAGCCAAAAACCCCATAATGCAAAAATTCGCAAAAAAGTACTAACCTGTTTTGAGAAAATTGGGGCGACTGCAAAGACATCATCGGACTCTCCAGGCTATGCAGACTGCCCGATTGAAGGGTAAAGGGTTGAGGATTCCGACGCTGTGCTTGCCATCTCATATGAGGGTTAAAAGGATCATCATCCTCCAGGCTTTGCTGCTGCCATCCCCTATGCAATGTGTTAAATTCAGTATTGGACAGGTAAACGTTTTTCATCACTCAAATTAAGTCAGAGAGGATTCAATATAATGTTTCGCAACAGCTCAAATAACAGTTCTTCATCCTGATCACCCTATGCAAGTTTAGGCTGGTTGTCCACCTGGATTCATTCATCCCCCTTACTCTCCCAAGTGTGGAATAATCTTCCTGCATCTGCCGTCTCGTCCTCCAAACGCACTTCCCATAATTACCTCCTTCGCTCACCCATGCACATCCACAATATTCAACACAAACCGATTCATTCCAATTCTGTTCTTCACTGGGTCATCCATTTCCACCACATTCCCACCTCTCCCCTAGCATTTAGTAGTCAGCAAACCTGATCCATGCGTACACGGTACAATAATATTCATAAAAGACAATGTAAAACAGAGAAAAGCAAATAATTATAAATATACAGTCAATTATGAGCAGTGTTGAAGGAAATGTGCAAAAGAAGAAAATTGAAGCGATAAAACACAATCAAAATCAAAACTATTGAACATTGCCACGAAGGGGCACAATATTGCAGCTTTGCTGCAATTCACAGCCAAGTGTGGCACACAATAGAGGCAAACGATGCAATACGTGCCAGAACTACAGTACCTGCATTTAAAGGTTCTCCACATGTGAGGCAAGACAGCGACCAAAGCAGTGAATGATAAAAGTGCGAGGATAGACGACAAACAAAGCCAGAGAAGCCCAGCGATTCCATCATGACAAAAAGCATTCAGAGCTTCGATGTAATCCTGATGAAAAGGGAAAGGAAAATGCTGAACAAAAATAAAGCACAAACTATGGGAAATTTAAGAACCCATGAAATGATGGACAACAATAACAATGAAGCTTGCCTTGTGGAGGATGTGACAATCCAACAATGCATTGAGTTGATGAAGCCTTTGGAAACTCAGAGATAGATCTTTCTGCACCTCCTGGACAATAAGCTTCGAATAGGAAAAAAAAAACAAAAAAAAACAAGAAGACGTCAAGAAGACGGAGCACGATACTTGGAAAATCCGCCTCCTACCCCCAAGAAAAAAAATTCCATCGATACAGCAAATTGTCCATTTCATCAAGATTAAAATTGACAATCTTGATCAAAGCTCGGGTCAACAGGAAGAAAAGTGACAATTTTTCAGATGAAAAATGATACTTTTGGAAGGGTGACCTTGAGTTGACCTTTGACCTTTTGACCTCAAAAATATTTCGTTTCCCTATTTAGTGACAATGTGCAAATGCTGTTCAATTTTCAAGTCAATCAGATGAAAATTGAGGATTTTAGAAATGTGGCCTATGTTGACCTTTTGGCCTAAGTTGACCTCAAATATACTTGGTGGTTGAATTCAGTGACCAGATATGCAAGTCCTCTTCAAATTTCAAGTCAATCGGATGAAAATTGAGGATTTTAGAAATTTGGCAAATTTGGTGACCCTTGGCCTATGTTGACCTTTTGACCCCAAAAACAATAGGCTTCTCAATTGGGACGACCTATACAACTTGGTGACGTTTTGTGACAATCGGTTTAGAATTGTGACCTGTAGACCGGTGACAAACAGACAGACAAATGAAAAATCGGTCACACCGAGGACTTGCCGGAATGTACTTTTTATCGGCCATTTTGGACAAATATGGCGGCCGAACCATGTGACTGATGACGTCATCATTATTTGTTTTCTAAACTAATTTATTCCTTGATGACGCTCAATAAATTTCATCTTGATCGGATGAAGTTTTGTACTTGTCGAATTATGACGTCATAATGGAGGCACCTATGACATCATCATTAACATTTTATTCCCCATGGAGAGTTCTTTACAATGAGCCATGTCTCAATTTTTTCTATTTAGCACTTTCGGAGATATAGAGGTGCAAAGTTTTTCGGTTTATCAAGATGGCGGCCGAACCACGTGGCCGATGACGTCATCATATTTTTTTTTCTCCACCAGTTTATGCCGTCATGTCGCTCAAGAAATTGCATCTTGATTGGATGAAGTTTTGTACTTGTCAAATTATCAAATTATGACGTCATAATGGAGGCCTTGGGTCGAGAGAGTTAAAAATTGGGCACAGTCTATTCCAGGGCAAGACAAATATGTGTGTAAAGTTTGGCGATTCTACGTGCAATGGTGTAGACGTAGTGCTGCGCACAGACAAACAGACAGACTGGACAGGTATCCCAGACAAACCAACCGATCAACATACTTGCCGGAATATTTTCCAGCAACAAACAGACAGAACAAAAAACGCAACCGACCAAAATATACTTGATAAATCTTCGATTTTGCAAGTAATAAAATCAAAAACGCATCACATCAATTTTATACGATCACAACCAAGTTCATTAATCAATGCAAAGTCAATATGACGATTATAAAGATTCCTCGCAATTATTAAAAACAGATTACAGGTTGCTGCCATGAATTGCTCGACTGTTACCAAGGTAATCATCACATTCCACACACAATGCAGCTGTCACATCTACTTGATAGGAAACGCCGCATCAAATCAAATTGAAATGCTTCCAATGACAACAAATCAATACTTGAAGTAAAAACGAATGACAGAAAATGGCGACAGAACTGGCGTGTGCGTCCAAGGCAGAGTTTAATGTCTCCGATTGATAATTCTCACCATAGTGATTTCACATTGTACTTTCTAAACAAGTTGCATCGTGTGTCGATCGAAAGGTGTGCTACAAGCATCCTGACTGAGCATAATTTGGTGTTCTTCATAAAAGCCGAAAGAAGTGCTTTTCTTACAACTTGTGCCGAATAGTGAACTGCTGTTTTTGGATAGAAAAAAAAGAGGCGCATGGAGGAAGAAACATTTGTTTTGTTCTACTGATTTTTAAATGAAAAATTCTAAGTTATGTTTTGGGGGGGGGGGGGTGGGGGGGAAATTCCATTCACCTATGAATGAGGTTCCATCCGTTTGTTGTTCAATCAAAACTTTCATCTGTATTCGTTAATAATTTCTTATGACAACTGATGAAACACTTATCACCCACTGTGATCCACCTAAATGCCAATAACTGTTTTACGCTTCTTCTTTTTTTCCAATGCTTATTGTGCCAAGTTGAAAGGCAGAAGGATCAAGTGGTCCAAACTGGCAGGTTTAGTGGAAGCTTTGTTGACCAATAAAAAGTTCACAAAAAAGAAAAACATGGATGCAAATGATGCCATAAAATTTGCTCGGCCACGGCTCAAAAAAATTCAAATAAATAAATAAAAATATAATTTTAAAAAAGGGAATCAATTTTTTTTTAACTTGTTTATTTTACATTCTAAAAACTTTGGTTGTGAACATAATTTGCATAATACATATGGATGTCTACCAAAAAAGTGAGCACTTTTCAAAAACAATCCTCTCCTCCCTCCCAAAAAAAAAAAAACCAGCCTTACCTTTATCTGGCTGTGTCACACTCACTGGATCTTGGGAGAAAGCAATCTGCTACACAAATACTTTTAAAAGGGTGGCGAACCTTGATACAAAGACTGGTGGGCGGACGGGTGGGGACTTGAGCGAGTTGATGGACAGATGGATGGACAGACGGATGGGCAAGGGTGTGAGCAGATGGACAGACAGGCAGGGGGGTGGGGGGAGGGAGGAGAGAAACAGACAGACAGACAGGCAGGGGTGTGAGCGGACAGCCAGACAGACGGCCGGGCGCGTGAGCAGATGGACAGATAGGCGGACACGCGAGCAGATGGATAGAGACAGGCGGGGGTGGGGGGGAACAGACACACAGACAGACAGACGGGGGTGTGAGCGGACAGCCAGACAGACAGGCGGGGGCGCAAGCAGGCGAACAGACGAGCTGGCTGACATACGGGGAGGGGCGGGGGTGGAGAGCAAGGACAGACACTTCTACATCACTGCCGATATCCACTCTGTTATGTTGGTGTACTCACCTCCACAAACATTGATAACTGCACATTTATTTGTGGGTCACACAGCTCACATTAAAAAATTTGATTACCATTTGATAAATGATAGATACTACATAACTTCAAAAAAAAAATGCCATTCTTGTTCAATGAACTTGAATATGTGGGTAATGAAACAGATATTTTTATTATGAGGAACTGAACAAAATAAATTACAATTCCCAATGAGAAATGTTGAAGGAGAAAAAGAAAAAAAAAAGTTATATCTACAGCTCCTTACACGAAGAGCAGAAGGCATGTGACTGGTGGTTTGGGCATTTTCAATCTCATTCAGGATAGCAAGGAGTTTGCGCGATAGGTACTGAATTGATGGTAAAGGTCCTGAAACGATGGTAGTATTGGGTTTGTGTAATAGGTCCTGAAATGATGGTATTAGGGGGAAGGAAACAGTCATTAATAACACAAAATGAAGGAAAATGTGAGCAACTAGATCAAGCAAAGTTAAAACAAACGATTTGAACAATGCAATCAAATGAAATATCCTGTATTCCCTCCCCCATCCCAATTGCACCACAGACTCACCACCCCACCCTCCCAATCATGCCGCCGACCCACCGCCCCAACCTCCAACCCATACCGCCGACCCAACCTCCCAATCATGCCACTGACCCAACCTCCCAATCATGCCGCCGACCCAACCTCCCAATCTTGCCGCCGACCCACCGCCCCAACCTCCCAATCATGCTGCCGACTCACCACCCCAACCTCCGAATCATGCTGCCGACCCACTGCCATAACCTCCCAATCATGCCGCCGACCCACCACCCCAACCTCCCAATCACCCCTCCCATCATGCCACCACCACCACCCCCAACCTCTCCCAGACAAGTCGAGGCCATCCTCCCTTCAAATCACACCTGCATGGCACATTGGCTAAGACACCAACCAGACACCAACCAATTGGCAACCAGACACCAACCAAAATATTCCTTACAGCTCATGATGCGACTTGGTTGGGTTGGATTAAGGATTCCATAAAACAAAACTCTTACAATTTAGCCAATTCCAGCCCCGTCTGCAAAAGTAAATTGACAAAACTACAAGCAAACCTCACCGTGTTTTGAGGTGCCATGTCATGTGTAGATTTAGAGGGAGTGCCGGCTGCTTAAAACCCAAACACAGCCTCCATCCCCTCCCACTCAGGAAATACAAAATTAAACACAAGTGTTATAATGACAATAGTAATTACCAAGGAGTTAGTGTGAAGTTTGTCATGCATTGGTAAAAGTGTGCATCTCTTTAGCAGTTATTAGAGAATCCCAAGGTGCAAACATGCAAAGTCATTTGGTAAAGCTGATCGGTGTGGCATACACAGTCACGTGAAAAAGTAAGTACACCCCATGTAAAGTTTTGACTTTTTCAACGTATTTCAACATGCAGCTATTTGATCTTCATTTCAACAATATTGATAGATAAAGGTGATATAATATAACAAATATCATGAAACATTGATATGACTATATGACTATACTATTTATATGAATATATGACTTTCGCCATCATAGGAGCAAATGAGATGGACAAGGACCAGGAAGTGGTTTTCCCTCTCTTAATCCAATGAAGAGTAGAGCAACTTGTGATCATTTATGGTAGATACCTCTCACCATTTTATTATGATTTTCTATCCTCTTCCGGCACCAATGGAGAACGCTAGTTTTGTGCTGGAATAAGCATCGACATTCTTACCGGGAAGTTAACTTGATATGCAATCTTAGCAATCCTAAATATTTTCAAAACAATGGAAAACTTGTCTTCATGAAAACTGGAGCCGGTCTGTGACGACATCAGCAAAACGATGGATAAAATAAACAGAACATTGATCGGAGTATGTCAACTGCTATGGGAAGCATGGAGAGGATACCGTTTTGAGTATTTGCCCCGACGAAAAGTTAATCTCCGAAATGTCAGCTTGTCCTTGCTTCCCACAGTGGTTAGCGTACTCCAACCATCATTGTTTAATCAATCCCTATATTCAAGACACCTCCACTCAACCAACAAATTAACTAAAATTTCAATATGAAAAAAAGTACAATGCAGAATACCACTGGAAGAAGGGCTTTTGAAAATCCACAACCGCATATATTATTGTACTGTTTACCTGGCTGATAGTTGGCAATCGAGGGCATTCCACATAATAAGACACCATATCTGTGGAGTAGAAAGACCCAAACTGATGAATGCATTATCTATTTCAAAGACAGATTTCACAGCACAAGGTGCAATCCATTTATTCCTTGGGCAAAAGTAGAGTTTTTGACAAATAAAAATATCCATCCAGGTCGTGGACAAAAAAATGGAAACACCTAGGTAAACAAGCATTCTGAGTATTGCGCTGCAATACATGTCCCCTACCGGCAGTCTGTCGTCCAGAAAACTGTTGGGGAAATTACCAAGGGCTATTTATCCACCGGTTCTGAATTGTTCCCAATCGCTAATTACCTCAGGACGGGCTCACCTGTGATTCGCACTCGGGACTTCGATTTATACACCTTGCAGACAGGTCAGCAGAAGCACGAGAAAATAAGTTGTTGATAAAGAACCTTTTGAATCGCTAAATATCAGTAATTTATTATATTTTCCGGTTCACGATCAATGATTGATCTGTATATATATACTGAAACGCAAAATAAACTTACCACCTTTGAAACCTTTAAATATCAACAATAACACTGCGTGTAGTAAATGTGTGAACTTATTTGTGGACAATAGTGTCCTCACTGTCAGACAAAACGGTCACGGATGGTCACTTGAACCTTCAATTGTCAATTCATAGCACAGCTGTTGAACAGCCGTTTTGACTGCCAGTGATTAGCCAAGGAGTACGGGATGATTTTAATGAGCTGCACGTGATGTCTTGATATTGGCTTTAAAAAGGCCAGTGCAAAATGGGCATTTCAATCAACATGCCACGATTGTCAAGGGATCAACGGCAGCGTGCCCTGGGCATGCTGCAAGGCGGACTGAGCTACCATGAGGTGGCACATCGCCTTGGCTGTTCACACCAGACGATATCGGCCCTGGTGGACAGAGACACCCTCCACAACTCTGCAGATGACAGACCTCGATCAGGGAGGCCAAGAGTCACCACTGCAAGGCAGGACAGGCAGATGGTCTGAAGTCACCTGCGGGATCGATTCCGTCCAGCATCCCGCACTGCGGCAGAAACTCCGGGGCGTGCAAACCCACGGATCTCCAATGATACTGCACGAAGACGACTGCATGACTATGGTCTGACTGCCAGAAGACCATACAGAGGCCCCGTGATGAGGCCGCCCATCGCCGCAACCGACAGAGATGGTGCCAGCAGCATCAGCGGTGGACCTTGGCGCAGTGGAACGAGGTCGCTTTCAGAGTCAAGGTTCTGTGTGGACAGTCCTGATGGGCGTGAGCGTGTCTGGAGAAGAACTGGCGAGCGATATGCCGATTGTTGCGTGCGTCAAGCCAACAGGTGGGGTGGCCCAAGTGTGATGGTGTGGGCCGCCATATCAGGCCGGTACAGGACGCCACTGGTGGTTGTGGATGGGAATCTTAACGCCCAGCAGTATGTGGATAACATCCTGCGACCTCATCTGCTGCCATTCCTGCTAGACCACCCAGAACTGAGAACCTTTCAGCATGACAACGCTCGTCCCATGCTGCTCGCTTTACCACTGCATTTCTCCAAGGCGAGAACATCAACACCATGCAGTGGCCCGCGCTCTCCCCTGACCTGAATCCCATAGAGCACCTGTGGGATGAGCTTGGGAGACGCGTAGTTGGCAGGGCCAGGACACGGGCAGAGCTACTTCAGACATTGAGGACTGAGTGGGACAGAATCCAGCAGCAATCCATCCAAAGACTGGTAGGCAGTATACGCCGACGATGCACTGCCTGTATCCAAAACAATGGTGGCCACACACGCTATTGAAAGGGGACTGACATTGCACCCTGTGCTGTTCTGTACTGTAGAACAAACTGATGAGATTGTGTATCTTGGTCAAAAACTTGACATGTCATCAATAAAATGCCAATGTTTCAATTAGCAATTGTTGGACGGAATCGATCCCGCAGGTGACTTCGGACCATCTGCCTGTCCTGCCTTGCAGTGGCGACTCTTGGCCTCCCTGATCGAGGTCTGTCATCTGCAGAGTTGTGGAGGGTGTCTCTGTCCACCAGGGCCGATATCGTCTGGTGTGAACAGCCAAGGTGATGTGCCACCTCACGGTAGCTCAGTCCGCCTTGCAGCATGCCCAGGGCATGCTGCCGTTGATCCCTTGACAATCGTGGCATGTTGATTGAAATGCCCATTTTGCACTGGCCTTTTTAAAGCCAATATCAAGACATCACGTGCAGCTCATTAAAATCATCCCGTACCCCTTGGCTAATCACTGACAGTCAAAACGGCTGTTCAACAGCTGTGCTATGAAGTGACCATTGAAGGTTCAAGTGACCATCCGTGACCGTTTTGTCTGACAATGAGGACACTATTGTCCACAAATAAGTTCACACATTTACTACACGCAGTGTTATTGTTGATATTTAAAGGTTTCAAAGGTGGTAAGTTTCTTTTGCGTTTCAGTATGTATATATATATATATATATATATATATATATATACAGTGGAACCTTGACTTACGAGTGCCCCAACTTACGAGTTTTTCGAGATACGAGCCGTCGCTCGGGCGGTTTATTGCTTTGAGATGAGAGCCGAGATCCGAGTTACGAGCTTTCGCCACCCGGTCACGTGGTTATCTTGCCGTGCAAGTACAGTATCTCTGTCGTATAGCGCTGCATTTTTGTTTTCGCATTTTGGTTATTTCGAGTTTACGCCGCCAGGTGGGTTCTGGTCACGTGGTTATCTTGCCGTGCAAGTACAGTACGTATCTCTGTCGTATAGCGCTGCATTTTTGTTTTCGCATTTTGGTTATTTCGGAAAATTTCTTAGTTTTAACCATGGGGCCTAAGAAAGTGAGTGGCAAGTGCAGTGCTGAGAAGAAGAAGAGGATGATGTGCTTGGATATAAAACACGCAATCGTCGAAAAACATGAGCGAGGTGTCGAGGAGGACGTATATAACGGCAGAGGAGAAGAGCATGCCAGGCCACAACTTGTGGATATAAAACACGCAATCGTCGTGTTTTATATAAAACTTGTGCTTGGATATAAAACACGCAATCGTCGAAAAACATGAGCGAGGTGCCGAGGAGGACGTATATAACGGCAGAGGAGAAGAGCATGCCAGGCCACAACTTGTTCAGAGTGCCGGCGATAGCTCGCCTTCTCTTTGTGGAAAACACGGTGAGATCCTTAACATCCAACAACTAATGGGACGCAAATGGGGCGCCCAGTTTAGCGGTACACCCATTGATGAATCACCCTGCCTGTGATTCACCCATGACAGGTTATAGCTGGGTCGGGATTCAAACCCAGGCTGGACAGTTTAGACTTTAGAGTCAAGTGTGCGTACCTCCAGTCCAGGCCATCCTGCCAACTTGTATGCTGCATACAGGTGAAATATAAAGCGCGAGATATTTTTATATATACTGTATATTTTAAAAAAAATTGGTGTGGTTTTTGGCGGGCTGGAACGGATTAATAGCATTTCAATGCATTTCAATGGGGAAATTTGATTTGAGATACGAGCAATTTGAGTTACGAGCTCGGTCACGGAACGAATTAAACTCGTAAGTCAAGGTTCCACTGTATATATATAGATATATATAGATAGATATATATATATATATATATATATATATATATATGTTGCTCGGCTTGGCTCCGCCCCTCCGGAAAGGGCGCGCTGTGTCGCGCTGTTGACGTTCGCGAGACAAGGCTGAGGGTGCGCGGTGCGGCTTGAGGAGAACTCTGGATAGCCCTTGTTTATTCTATTTTATTAAATATTTTCGTTTAATTAACGATATCTGCCAAACCACGTGCGCTATCGCAAATTCCAAAAGGACATTTTAGTAGATTGACATGCTGAACAAATCTGTGAAGTTTCCCCTCGATTGGATCAAAAATGAGGGAGCGGCTCGGTTTTAAAGGTTCATGCTTTAAAACGTCATAACTCTGAAACTATGTGACGCATGATGTCATGCTCGAGGACTTTTTTGTTCGTCATGGGTATGCGATTCAGCCTGCAAAGTTTGGCTTCGATCTGTTCAGCCGTTGCAGAGAAAAAGGGGTTTTCGTGTTTTCACGAAAAACAATATGGCGGCCGAACCACGTGACCTGTGACGTCATAATTACCATGAAAATATTCTACAGACCGAGTCCCTCCTATGGTGAAAATTTTATCTCAATCGGTCCTCTTATTGCAGAGAAAGTTTTTTAAAGGAAATTAAAACTTAAAATGGCACCGAGTTAAGGATCATGAGAATTATCAGAATTCCCAAAGTTCAAAGTGCCATAACTTTGTCAGAAATGATCGAAACGTCGTGAAGTTCGAACTTGATCTGTAACTTATCATGAGGAAACCATGCACCAAGTTTGAAATCATTAGCATTAAGAGTTTAGAAAAAAAAGTCCGGAAAACTGTTCTTTGCGTGACGGACTGACAGACTGACAGACGGAGGGACGGAGTGCAATCCTATAGTCCCCTCCGGTGTACACCGGTAGGGGACGAAGAGACACCAAACAACAGCTTGCACCGAGGTGTGGCCCATTTGTTAATTAAGCAAATAACATCCCAGCATGCTTAGGGTCATGTATAGAAATGCTGCAAAGGCCATGGCTGCAAGAGGAGACCTCTCCCCTTCTCCCCCCACCCCTCCCCCCCCCCCCCTCACCTTCAAATCCCCCATCCACAGAGCAGGTGTGGTCACCCAATGGTTTGATGAGCATGACACTGATGTTAACCATATGCCATGGCCTTCTCAGTCACCAGATCTAAATCCAATCAAACATTTATGGAATATTCTTGGGCGATGCCTGAGACAGCATTTTCCACCTCTATCGGCCATTTGCAAGTTTATCTACTTTCACGTGGAACAATGGTGCCGCATCCCTTCGGCTGGTCCACAGAATCCCAAATGCTGGTTGACTCTATGGCACGACACATACAGGCCATACGGGCCCGCATGTGGTGATTCAAAACCCTATAAAGCAACTTTGCATTGGAGTTTCCATTTTTTTGTCCACTACCTGTACATCAGCAGTGTCTATCCTTAACTTGTGAATTTGATATATGGATTGGCTTAAGAATGAGCCATGTTACTCAAACAGCAGTGAATGGATGCACTGAACAACATGTCTGAGCAAATAAATCTGCATCCATGCTCTTTCACCCCTGTTTCCAGATAGGAATAAAATACCTGCATTTGAAGAAATACCTCACAATGTTCAAATGATAAAGTTAAAGGGCTGGACAGAGATGGGTGAAGTTTGTAAAATTAAGGAAATATTGTTTGTGTTTGTGGTTGTTGTTTATACTTTCCCATTGTGAGCACACAACTGAACACTTTATATCATGGTTACAGGAGTCTCAATGCTTTCAAATTAAAATTAAAATAATATACAGTCACGTGAAAAAGTAAGTACACCCCATGTAAAGTTTTGACTTTTTCAACATATTTCAACATACAGCTATTTGATCTTCATTTCAACAATATTGATAGATAAAGGTGATATAATATAACAAATATCATGAAACATTTACATTTTGTAGTCCATTGTATAATTTGAATAAACATAAATGCAAATTTCGCATGTGGAAAAAGTAAGTACACCCCGACATTTATCATTACTTCAAATACCTAAAATTAGAATCAGGTGCACCAGCTCAGGTGCAAATGATTAGAACATTGTTAGAGAGGATCTTGGAGGAACCCGTCTTATTTAAACCTCAGACATTTAGTTTGGTTTGCTCTTTGTTGTTGAAGTGTGTGGCGTCACCATGCCTAGATCAAAAGAGCTCTCTGAGGCCTTCAGAAAGAAAGTTATAGATGCCTACGAGTGTGAGAAGGGATTTAAAAAGATCTCCAAACAATTTGAAATCAATCATTCGACTGTCCGGAAGATCATCGACAAGTGGAGAAGATTCCAAACAACTGCCAACTTGTTCAGGCCAGGCCGCTCCAGCAAGTTCAGCCAGAGAGCAGACCGCAAGATGCTGAAATAAGTCTCTAAGAACCCCAGAATGTCATCACGGGACCTACAGGTAGCTCTTGCCACTGTTGATGTCAAAGTGCACGAGTCTACCATTAGAAAGAGGCTGCACAAATTTGATCTACATGGGAGGTGTGCCAGGAGGAAACCTTTGCTGTCCAGAAAGAACATCAGGGCAAGACTAAAGTTTGCCAATGAACACCTCGGCAAAGACCAGCACTTCTGGAAGAATGTGCTCTGGACAGATGAGTTAAAGGTAGAGCTATTTGGCCACAGTACCAGAAGACATGTTTGGCAAAAACCAAAGACAGCATTTGACCACAAGAACCTGACACCAACTATAAAGCATGGTGGTGGAAATATTATGGTTTGGGGCAGCTTTCCTGCATCAGTGCCTGGGCAGCTCACCATCATAGAATCCACTATGAATTCTGCATTGTACCAGAGGGTGCTTGAGGATAATGTGAGGTCATCTGTCAGAAAGATGAAACTCAACCGAAGGTGGACCTTGCAACATGACAATGACCCTAAATGTACCAGTAAATCCACAAAGGAATGGCTGAAAAGCAAGGAATGGGGGGTTCTGGAATGGCCAAGTCAAACCCAGGATCGAAATCCCATCGAGATGTTGTGGGGGGATTTGAAACGAGCTGTGCATGCAAGAAACCCCTCAACCATCGCACAGCTGAAAGAATTCTGCATGGAGGAGTGGGCAAAAATTTCTCCCAGTCGATGTCAGACTGGTAGACAGTTATAAGAAATGCCTACTTGAGGTTGTTTCTGCCAAAAGGGGCAATACCACCTATTAGAGTCAAGGGTGCACTTACTTTTTCCACATGCGAAATTTGCATTTATGTTTATTTAAATTATACAATGGACTACAAAATGTAAATGTTTCATGATATTTGTTATATTATATCACCTTTATCTATCAATATTGTTGAAATGAAGATCAAATAGCTGTATGTTGAAAAAGTCCAAACTTGATATGGCTTCGGGGGGGGGGGGGGGGGGTAGGTGTACTTGCTTTTTCACGTGACTGTAAACCATTCCAAACGCTTATCTCACTTTTGCCACAAGTGACATGTTACTTTATCGAAAATGAACCCTTTGTTTTGCTTCGATTTTGCGTGATCCCCAAAACACGTCTTGATCCTGGAAATAGTTGCTGTTTTAACTGCTCGGAGTAAAATACAGTATTCTGTGTTATCTTAGATAAGACTTCCGGTTCCTCGGGCGAGTGAGGCGTGCTTCGAGCTCTCCACGGCATCGAAGTTTGAGTGTTTTCCCATTCTTGTCTTTGTCAAATTTCCACTGGTTATTTTACTGTGTACGTGTTATTGTGTGTTTCTAGTTGGTGTTGGTTTGTGGTTCGTGCAAACTTGTGTGTAGTTAATCGTTTTCTGGGTCGTACCTCGTGCGCGGCCTGATAATTTGGGGCTTCGCTCCCCCCTTCGGTGTTTTGTCGGTTTGGGTTATTTCCTTCGCTGTATTGCTTGTTTCTTTTATTTTGTTTTCTCCCCCTCACCTCACCTCCCGAGACAAAGAATTCTATATTGATTCTTTCTCTCCTCCCGGACACGTTGCTTGTTCGCTCTCATCCTCGTCTCGGCTTGTGCCCCGCCCCCTGTATCTCGTTTTCTGACGCCTCTGCTCCTTCTTTCTCAAATCCACGTTCTCGCTTGGAGACTTGTCCCGGATTGGTTTTACATGGTTTTCATGGTTCTGTTTGGATATTGTTGGAATATGTTTAAACCGCAGCCGTGATGCTGACGCCCCCCCCCCCCCCCACCCCCCAGAATTTCCATGTTTTAAACGTTTCCCAGTGTGTACCTTGGTCAGAATAGGTACACCGTATCCTGCGTGTCGTAAGAGACGACTAAGAGGGTTGGCGTCAGGAAGGGCATCCGGCCATAAAAACATTGCCTCAAAAAGAGAACCATGACAATCACAAGTACATATGGGCAGGGTGCAGCCCGAAGTGGAGATCGGTTTCTGAGGTTTGGGACATGGAATGTAGGGACAGTGACAGGGAGATCAGGAGAAGTGGTGGAAGTATTGGTCAGAAGAAGAGTGGACATATGTTGTGTGCAAGAGACGAGATGGAAGGGAAGTGGTGTGAGAATGGTGAAGGGTAGGCAGGCACAGAAATACAAGTTTGTGTGGCAAGGGTGCCCGGAGGGCGTGAATGGTGTTGGTATCCTGTTTTCTGAGGAGTTTGTAGACAGTGTGGTGAGTGTGACTCGAGTGAGTGATAGGTTGATGATGGTGAAAATGATGATTGGAAAGCTCTTGGTGAACGTCATCTCGGGATATGCTCCGCAGGTTGGTCGAAGCGATGAAGAGAAGGACAAGTTCTGGTGTGCGATAGAGAAGGTGATGGAAAACGTGAAAGATGAGGAAGTTGTTGTGGTGGGAGGAGACCTGAATGGACATGTGGGAAGGAGTATGGATGGTTTTGAGGGAGTTCATGGGGGTTACGGATATGGTGTGATAAATGGAGAAGGTGAAAGGATTTTGGAGTTTGCTGATGGAGCTGATTTGTTGATTTGTAATACTCAGTTCCAGAAAGAGGACAATAAGCTTGTTACATACACGTCAGGTGGGTCGACGACAACCGTTGACTACCTGATGGTGCGTAGGCGAGATAGGGGGCACCTCCGGGAAACAAAGGTGATCCCGGGGGAGGAGGCTGTTTCACAGCACCACTTGGTTGTCTGCGACATAAGGGTGAAAGGTGCGAGGAGAGCTCGGCGGGTGAAGTACCAACCGAGAATGAAGGTGTGGAGGTTGAAAGAGGTGACAGTAAGGGAGGCATTAAAAGAGAGGCTGAGTAGGGTAGAGGATGATGTGGTTGAGCTTGAAAGTGGTTGGATGTCAATGAAAGCTAGTCTGTTGGGAGCCGTTGGTGAGGTATGTGGATGGACAAAAGGACCACCGAGGCACTCGGAAACATGGTGGTGGGATGTTGAAGTTGGAAAGAGGATTGACGAGAAGAGGAAGAAGTTCAAAGAGTGGCAGAAGGCGAAGGGTACGGGAGCAGAAACAGCAGGGCATGAAAGTTATAAGGCAGCCAGGAAGGCTGCAAAGAAAGAGGTAGCAAAGGCGCAGGAGGCATGTAGGAAAATGTTCGGAGAACGCTTGGATTCGGAAGAGGGTCAGAAAGCAGTATTCAGGATTGCAAAGCACATAGCGAAAGAGAGGTGTGATGTGATGGGGGTGAGTTGCTTGAAGGATGAAGTGGGACAAATCGTTGTCGACCCAGATGGAATTAAAGGAAGATGGAAAAGATATATGGAAATGCTGTTGAATACAGAGAATGAATGGGATGGCAACATAGAGAGTAACCCAGTTTTAGGACCGGCAGAGAAGATAACTGAGAAGGAAGTTGAGGAAGCGATAAAAGCAATGAAGAGTGGAAAAGCGGGAGGGCCGACGGGAGTTGTGGGAGATATGTTGAAGGCAGCAGGAAGTTGGGGTGTGAAGAGAATGACAGAGATCTGTAATCTGGTGGTGAAAGAAGGCCGCATTCCAGTGGATTGGGAACTGAGTACCCTCGTCCCTCTATACAAGGGGAAAGGTGACCCTCTGGAGTGTAGCTCGTACCGAGCGATAAAGTTATTGGAGCATGGAATGAAGGTATTGGAAAGGGTGTTGGAGAGGAGAATAAGGAAGAAAGTGAAGATCGACGAAATGCAGTTTGGATTTATGCCAGGAAGAGGAACGACAGATGCGCTTTTCATTGTGAGGCAGTTGCAGGAGAAGTACATGGATAAGAGGAAGAAGTTGTTTTTGGGGTTTGCTGATCTGGAGAAAGCATTCGATAGGGTTCCACACAAAGTATTGACATGGGCATTGAGGAAGTTAGGAGTGGAGGAATGGTTGATCAGAGTAGTGATGGCAATGTACAAAAGAGCGCGCACAGCTGTAAGGACGAAGGACGGGAACAGTAGTGAGTTTGAGGTGAAGGTGGGCGTGCATCAGGGGTCGGTACTAAGTCCACTACTATTTGTAGCTGTGATGGAGGTGCTGGCTCAGAATGTAAAGGAGGGTTTACCCTGGGAGTTGTTGTATGCAGATGATCTGGTGTTGATTGCGGAAAGTATGGATGGACTGAAGGAAAAGATGAACAAGTGGAAGGAATGTATGGAGACAAAAGGTCTGAAGGTGAATATCGGAAAGACAAAGGTGATGGCAAGTGGTAAAGCATGTGGTGAGGTGGAAAGAACTGGGAAGTGGCCGTGTGCTGTGTGCAGGAAGGGTGTCGGAGTGAACTCCATTCAATGTACAATGTGTGCTGAGTGGGTTCATCAAAAATGTAGTGGTCTGAGAGGGTCATTTACAAGTGTGGCAGCTACATTCAAATGTAAGGTGTGCACAGAGGGAGCTGCAGATGGAGGAAATGTTGAGTTGGATCTTGGAGACGGCGTGAAGCTGGAAGGTGTGAAAACATTTTGCTACATCGGAGACATGCTGAATGGAGAAGGTGGATCAGACTCGGCAACGGTTGCTCGAGTGAGATGTGCATGGAAGAAGTTTCGGGAACTGAGTGGCGTGCTGATGAGGAGGAGAGTGTCGCTGAAGCTGAAGGGAAAGGTGTATGCTGCATGTGTGAGAAGTGTTATGATTTATGGGAGCGAGACATGGGTAATGAACGTAGAGCAGCAACGAAGGCTGGAAAGGGTGGAAATGCGGATGGTTCGATGGATGTGCGGAGTATCGTTGAGAGAGAGGAAGACAAATGATGAATTGCGAAAGATGATGGGAATATTGCCTGTGATTGATGCTGTGAAGAGGAACAGGTTGAGATGGTTTGGTCATGTATTGAGGAAGGATGAAAGTGACTGGTTGAGAAGAGTGATGGAAGTTAATGTAGAAGGAAGTAGAGGACGGGGAAGACCGAGAAAGACTTGGCTAAAGATGGTGGAAGAAGAAATGCGGGCAAGGGGGTTAACAAGGAGAGATGCAGAAAATAGGGCAAAATGGAGAAGATTGTCATGGGGACCGCAAGGCTAACCCCCGCTCTAGCAGGGAAAATGGCCTTAAAATGCATGTTGTTGTTGTTGTTGTTGTTGTTGTGTTATCTTAAAAAGATAGATGAGTTTAAATTGCATAATTTTAAACGTCCTGACATCACAGTCCTTGTGTTACAACGATTTCATTTTCGATCCAAAATATACGTTCATTTTGGCTTACTGTACCATGAACCAGCCTTGCTGATCAGCGCACGACACGATAAATACCAACAATACCAATACCAATTGGTGTTCCCTGGGTGGGTGGGGATTATTTTAGCACCCGCAAAAAAAACAAAAAACCATTAATACATGAACCACAGGGCCACCAATGTAGAAGCAGGTCACATTTTCGCACCCGCAAATATGCAGGGGTCCAACCTCCTTCTTCAACTTCCAAAAATGTTGGGGGGTGGGGGGGTGGGGGGTGGGGGGGTGGGGAAAAAATTTAAACAGAAGAAAAAGTTCTCACTTTTGCCGAAGAGTCCAGCTTGCTCTGTTGCATTGATGATGAATGCGTGAGGATCAACACAAAAATCACTCGCTGCCTGTTTGGGAAAAAATAAAATCATCTGAAAATAGCGATCCACAACTGAATCCAAATTCAATGAAAAAGTGTATGGGGACTAGGACGATTATGTAAAGCCCTTAGGTTTTGTAGAATAATCTGCCTGAAATGCAAACACGCCTCGAGAAATGCATTCTAGTTTTATTTTTCTCTGAGAATTGAGGCTCAGACGAGCAAATTGATGGCAAGAAGAATTACATGCAAACAGGTTGACATAAACAAGCAGTCAGGGACAAATGTCAATACAAAATCTTCTTCAATGGCCACTATTCTTTTTACATTCTTGTAGGGTTGGTCGAGCGAAGCTTGGCCCAAGTCTTTCACAAATCAGCTGGTCAGATTTATGTTCAACAAGCGTTACGCCTAGGTCCCCCGTCGGGGAAGTGATGCGAGTTGACAAAGTGGAAGACGCAGAAAACATGCTATGATATGATATTTCGCTCAAGGTTCAGACATACATGGAGGCGGCCATCTTGGATTTTGACGTGGTGACCCAATTTTCAATAGCTTTCTTCCTTATGCCTAGATACACCCACACACCAGATTAGAAGTTGGTACTTCGCTTATTTTTCAAGATATTCCGCTCACAAGGTTCAGACATACATGGCGGTGGCCATCTTGGATTCTGACGTGGCGACCCAATTTTCGAATAGGGTTCTTCATTATGCCTAGGTACACCCACACACCAGATGGTATTTCGCCTATTTTTCAAGATATTTCGCTCACAAGGTTCAGACATACATATGGTGGTGGCCATCTTGGATTTTGACGTGGCGACCCAATTTTCAATAGCGTTCTTCCTTATGCCGAGATACACCCACACACCAGATTAGAAGTTGGTACTTCGCTTATTTTACAAGATATTTCGCTCACAAGGTTCAGACATACAGGGCATCAGACATACATGGCGGTGGCCATCTTGGATTTTGACGTAGGTTGCACCCAAACACCAAATTCGAATGCGGTCCTTCGCTTACGCACGCACGCATGCCCGCACGCACGGACGGGAAAACCATACGGGAAAACCAAACCTACCTTTCGCTCCGCGGTGCGACGGGGGACAACAAAGGTTAGAGCAAGAATTTGTAATTTGGCCATGGTGCCAGTGATAGCTGGTGTCCTTTTTATTTATTTATTATTGTTATTTTTTTTAAACATACATTTGTAAGTCTCCACTCACAGGGGCATGAACCAGGGCTCAAATCCAACTAGAACACCACTCTTCAACGTCACAACGTCAACCGATATGCCTCCGCCCACATTATTACAGCATCATACATACTTGTACAAAATTTGATTTAAATCCATTCAGCTGTTCTCAGGTATCACATTTTTACCTGACATGAGCTCTGACCTTCGATCTCTTCATGCCATAACCCAATAAGTTCATCTTTGCATCATATATACTTATACCAAGTTTGTTCAAAATCCTATCATCTGTTCACAAGTTGGCACGGCGACATAATTTTTTAGTTGACATGACATTTGACCTTGTGACCCCAAAATCTAATCAGTTCGTCTTTACCTCATTATACGTACCTGCACCAAGTTTGACAAAGATCCCTTCCGCTGTTCTTAAGTTATCGCAGTAACAAAATAATTGTAACTTAACACGACCTCTGATCTTTAACCTCTTGACCCCAAAATCAAGTCAGTTATTCTTTGAATCCTAATATATAATTATACCAATGTTGGTTGGAATCTCCTCACTGGTTCACAAGTTATCGCAGTGACAGGATTTTTACCTAACATAACCTCTGACCTTGATGCCAAAATCTAATCGGTTCATCTTTACCTCATTATACATACAGGTCTGCACTAAGTTTGACCAAGATCCCTTCAGTCGTTCCCACGTTGGCGCGGTAATGAAAACCTATCACGGACAGACTGACAGACAACCTGAAAACGGCATGTTGGTCGGCGGAGGCATAATTAGGTAGAACTACAAAATTGAGTGGAGCACGAATTAAAAATGTGTTCATAAATGTGGCCCCAAACCATGTTTAAGGCAGATGTGGGAAGACAAAACCATTATGAACAACTCGATTACCAAAATAAATTGTTATGGACATTGGTTCATGGCATTTTCCTAATATAAAAACTAGAGGTTCCAGGGAACCTGAACTCAACTGGTCTATATCAATATGGTTAGAATATGCATAATAGAACCACAAACTATATAGTTTATATGTGCTAAAGAGGTACAGTAATGTTGAAGGTATCTCATGTTTAAACAGGAAACCAGAAAAAATTGAATTTTAAGTGAGGCATGAAAAGTAAAACTACAATTACTTTTCTCAGATTTCAGACTTGAATTTATTTAGAAAGACTTGGTCAAACAATACATGTATGGTATTGAATCAAGACATGTTGAATATTTCAATAGATGTGTTCAACAGGGTTTAAGTATTCATTCATCAAATCCCCACCTCCTCACACACACACACATAGTCATTATTCGTTGAATTGGACTCAAGTGACATTACAACTTAGTCATTTTCTCTTGAATTATCCATACATTCTCACACTGTCAATAGTTTGAAAGACTAGTACATAGACAGGAAAAACAGGTGCTTAGTTGTGGAGTGGACAAATGCTAGATGCTCTTTTACTATGTTCCTAGCTGATAACTCGAGTAAACAGCTTTCCAACATTTCGATCTTGAACTGTACGACTGTTCTTCAGGAATCTGTTGTTGCCAGAGTATATTTTCGATGAACATATATAGTCGGTGTGGAAAGTGGTAATGCGTTGAACTCTGTGTACAACAACATTTAGAGCAAAACCATTACAATATTAAAGTACGCATTTTGCATGCTGTGATGATGAAAAACATGCCATGAGTCTTTTCGGAGAATGTCCACATATGAAATTGTATTGAATCAATCCACAATCCAAAAATATTGGTGACAGATTGATTGCACACAGAAGTGATAGTCTATTAGTCACACACATGGGTCCATTTGTTGCATACTTTCAGGAGTTCAGTATAGAGATTTGTGCTGAAAAGAAAGAATGTTTTTGACAATAACGATGCAAATAGATGCATACCTAGACATTATATATATATATATATATATATATATATACACACACACACACACACATCTGTTGATATGCATATATATGTATATGCACTCCTTTTTTCATGTCTCTACCCCAATCACAAGACGCGATACCCATAATGTGGCAATCCGATATACTGTGTATATTGTACAGTATACTGCATGCTATGACGGTATTGGCATTGTGATTTCATAAAAATGCGACATCACAATATATGGCATAGGTGCTTGTGTCGGACTACAAAAGTCCAGAGTGGTGAACAGGATTTCTTTTGTTATATTTTCATAATAATAAGATGAGTGAGTAATTGAGTCAAATCCCATAATATATGTGTTGAGGTTTGTTACATACTGTCTACACACCACATTTCAGCCTTCTAGCTACATGAAGAAGTACCAGATTGACAAAAATTGATTTTTCAATATGGCCGCCCTGCCGTGCCCATTTTTGGGCGTTTAACGCCCAAATGCAATCCCAAACTAGTTTATGTCTTAAAGATGCTGCGTAACAAGTTTCATCAAATTTAATCAATCTTTGTGACTTTTAGAGCGTAGACGTCGAATTGTTTACAGACAGACAGACAGACAGACGATGGACGACGGACACTGGGTGTCGACAAAAACTCAGCTGGACATAGTTCAGTTGAGTTAAAAATCATGGAGTGATTAAATTCCAAAATGATAAACTATATTTTTTGCATCATCCATATTTTTTGCATTATTCATTTGTAGTGCGTTATAAACGCCTCGACATTTTCATTGCAATTTTTTCTTCAACTCTGCTCGACAGTTAGGCACCATGTACCTGTATATGATGGTGTTGGTGGAGGAAAGGGGGATTGTACTTGTATGCAATCCCAAATTCTCCACTTGGTCCATACATGAGCATGTAACATGTTATACTTACCTTCATCATGCAGGGAGTATAGAGTATATTTTGGTAAAGGTAGTGAAAAATATTTAGTGGGCAAGCACATCACGGAAGAGATTCGGTCAATAATGCCAAAAACAGTCAGAGATGTGCATTCACTTTCAACCAGAGAAGGAGAAACAACACAAGAGGGAAATCAAAAGGAAATTTTGTTGTAGTTAGTTAGGGGAAAAAAAAAAAAAACAGATTCCTTGCCTATTGCCAAAACAGTATGTTAATAATTTATGCATCTTTGTTCAAAATGTATTCATGAATACATTGCAAAAAAGTAATAATATAAACAAACGAGCTATTCAACAATGCCTCAAACTCTGCCTCAAAGAAACTGGGAGTCCTGTTCATATGTCGAAGATTCTTCTCCTCTCAACAGATGCTTCAACAATATAAATGATAGATTCATCCTTGTATAGAGTACCGCTCCCACATCTGGGGAGGTTCTAGCTCCACATACTTAATGGACAGAATTGAATCCAAAGTAATCTGACTTATCAACTCTCCCAATCTGACCTCAAAACTCAACCCACTCGAATTACATCGAAAAGTTGATTCACTTTCTCTTTTCTAGAGATATTACTTCGGTTTTTGCTCCCAAGAACTTGCTGCTTGTGTATCTCCACCATTAGCGAGAACACGGAATACTCGACAAGCCACTACATCACATGATTAGGTCGCCATTGGCAACTTAAAGGTGGGCCTTTATGATGTTTGTTTCTTCCCCTCCACTGCCAAACTATGGAACTCTTTACCTTCTCATGTCTTTCCAAACACTTACAACCTTCCCCTTTTCAAAAAGCAGATTTTTTACTTCCTCAAAATCTCAGACAATTTTCTCTTTCTTCACGTTTCTATCAACGCAGTTTTTCTATTTAAGGCCTGGCCTCGATGAGGACTCAGTCCATGACTGGAGCCTTCAACATGGATAATAATTAAAAATTGCACTTCTCAACACCTGTTTTGATCTGTGACTCCCATCCGAGCTTTCCTTTATTGTTATTATTTCTTGAGCAGTCAAATATTGGTTAGCCACCATGTGTGTTGACACTCTGGCCTCTACAGTAAAATAATAATAATACATATACCGTATACATACACATCCAAAATGAGGCTGCAGAGTTCTTACCACTGCAGTGCTCAGTTGAATTCCAAGGGAACCCCACTCTACAACGATTATGAAAAGTCCAAGGACAAACGCCCTGCCAGCACAATCAGCAAAACCATAGGGAAGATTAGAACATTGAAATGTCATAGCATAGGAATGCATTTTCATTCTATTAATCCAAACTAAAAAATTCACTTGTACTTATTATACAAAATCAAACTTGTAGTTACAAAAACTAAAACATGACCAACTATAACAGCACTCAGTAGAGAGCATACCTCCGCCTGGTTGGCCATATAACTCAATGGTGAAGAATCACTTTAAAAAATATACCAGCTGGATCCTGATCCGGATCTTCACCAAAATAGAATCGATTCTTCCTTGTCACACACCCAACCTGTCCAACAGGTTTCGTCCAAATCCATCCATAACTTTGAGATATCCTGCTATGTATCGTTTTTGGCCCTATCTCCCAATGGTGAAGAATCACTTAAAAATTCTAGTAGCCGGATGCGAATCCGAATCTTCACCAAAATCTAGTCATTTCGTCCGTGTCACATACGCTACATCTCCGCCAAATTTCGTCTGAACCTGTCTACAACTTTGAGATATTTTATTCACAAACAGACAGACAAACAGACAGACAGGGGTGAAAACATAACCTCCATCCACCTTTGGTGGTGGAGGTAATAAGGAAGCACATTCTAATCAAGGACAGCCCTAAACTGCATCTTAAAATTGGAGGTGGAGCATTTAATCACCTGTTCTGAGCGAACTCAGGTATTTATGATGACTTTCTTCCAATCCTCAAGATCTTCCATAATAATTGGTAGCTGGGCCAGAGTCAGACTTGTACCCCTCTCAAGCCGATACATATAGTTGTGAACAGGGCTGCCGTGAGACCTCGTCTTGCTTCGATTCCCATTGCAGAAGATGCAATACAATTTTCTGCTCACTTCACCAACAATTTCCGGTAAATCTGTCTTTTTTTTTTTTAAGTACTAGATACAAAGGGTAATCCGCCATATAGCTCTGCATTTGTTTGATGTTCTCTCGGCTTATATTCAGTGCTGCCCTCTACAGCCTTGTATAGGAGCCATCAAATCACATCTCAAGTGGCATTGTTAGTGTCCAACTCTTAGCACCATAATGAACTCTCTCTACTGTTTCAAGAAGAATGTCACTTTAGGCTGTCAAGATTTGATTTCCATATAATATTTATCTTATTGAGCACTGTCCAAGCCTTGGCTTTGTTTTCTTACTTTAAATTTATTTTTACTTTGGTTAACACAATATATTGAAAGTTGGCTGACCTTTTTAAAGCTTCTCCACTAGTTGCTTTGGAAGCCTGCTATTGGCTTAAGATCTTAGGGTCTTGGGTTTGAGCCCCTGTCATGCCATTAAACAACACCAGGTGGGTCGGACACAGCCTGTCATCCTTCGAAGCCAGAAAAATGAGCACCCTGTTTTCAGTTATTCTTTGCCTTTTCGAGCCTTGTACCTCAGTTTTTTTGTTCCTCATTTAACTGTTCAAAAGTCTCGCTTTTCTGACTTCCTCATCATCCCATGGAGAGGATGGTGGGGGGAAAAAAAGAAAAACTTGTGCTTTTCCTTTTAAGGCCAAATATTTATCTGCAGCGTTCTTGTGGATAATTATTATTTTACTGTAAATTAAGTTCGCAGCGATTCAAACCTGGTTCTAACTTCAATAGTGCAAGCCTTTTTGACGTTTGTCTCCAAGCTTACGCCAGTCATATCGTACTCTTTTCATCATTGCATTTTTTTATTGGCACACAAAGGCAAATCTTTGCTGACACTATTCTGTGATCTGAACTTACTTCGAAGAATGCGTTGTCTGATCTGCAGTTTAGCACACTGTTTTTCCAATTTCTTTACAAGTATACAGTCAATTTGCATCCTGTACCCTCCTGGGCTAGTATATATTCATAATATGCCCATTTTATTTTGATATTCGATGCCAGAGGACACATTCTTCTATTACATCAAGGAGAAAACCATTTGTTTGTCTCTGTATTGTAAACTGATCCTTTTTTTTTTTTTTTGCATCATTCAAACCTATTTGTGCGTTCATGTCTCCAGAAACCAACATAAAATGACGTTTGGACATTTCTTTAATTATCCCTGTTAGTTGCTTGTAGAGATCGATTGACATCTGAGCATCTCCAGAATAAGTTGCAACAGGAAATAAATTTTACAAAATTACATGCAAATAAAATTCTGTCGTCGTTGCTTTGCAGGAGACTTGCAGGTGGTGGGCTGCATGGGGGCTGAGCTGGTGTCGACTGAGCTGGGGCAGAATGATGGCGGATCTCCAGCATCGAGTCCACAGTAGAGGTTATTATCAAACCATAGATATTCACATTGTCACTGCGTCTACAGAACAATTGACATCTACAGCTACTGTAGACACACGTGTTTCACATCCACATGGCGATTTGGTTCTTGAGCCAGCTGACTGAGTACTGGAGTGGAAGCATGTCTACTTAAAACCTGTAGGGGTCAATAAATGCATCTACTGATTCAGCAAGCAGGACCACGGCATCTACATGGTGAAAATCAGCGAATACCTGGTCATTTCCCAGGGAGACTCCACAATGCTGACCTCCATTCTGCAATGTGCATTTCAATATAAAGTTAATAGCTGGGTGGATGAGTGCTGGTGCCAGCACATCACCTTGTCAAACACCTCCATTGCATTTTTTAAGTCTGATATGTCTCCTCCAATATGGACACAGCTTTCAGAATTGGTGTAGAGAGCCCCAATGAGCATGACAATCTTCGGTGGTATACCCAATTCTTCAGGTGAAATCCACCGGCAGTCGTGGTTTAAAGAGTCGAAGGCTTTATTCATATATACAGTGACGTGAAAAAGTAAGTACACCCCATGTAAAGTTTTGACCTTTTCAACATATTTCAACATACAGCTATTTCATCTTCATTTCAACGATATTGAGAGATAAAGGTGATACAATATAACAAATATCATGAAACATTTACATTTTGTAGTCCATTGAATAATTTAAATAAACATAAATACAAATTTCACATGTAGAAAAAGTAAGTACACCCTTGGCTCTAATAGGTGGTATTGCCCCCTTTGGCAGAAACAACCTCAAGTAGGCATTTATTATAACTGTCTACCAGTCTCTGACATCGAATGGGAGAAATTTTTGCCCACTCCTCCATGCAGAATTCTTTCAGCTGTGCGATGTTTGAGGGGTTTCTTGCATGCACAGCTCGTTTCAAATCCCCCCAAAACATCTCGATGGGATTTAGATCTGGGCTTTGACTTAGCCATTCCAGAACCCTCCATTTCTTTCTTTTCAGCCATTCCTTGGTGGATTTACTGGTATGTTTAGGGTCATTGTCATGTTGCAAGGTCCACCTTCGGTTGAGCTTCAACTTTCCGACAGATGGCCTCACATTATCCTCAAGCACCCTCTGGTACAATGAAGAATTCATAGTGGATTATATGATGGTGAGCTGCCCAGGTCCTGATGCAGCAAAGCTGCCCCAAACCATAATATTTCCACCACCATGCTTTACAGTTGGTATCAGGTTCTTGTGGTCAAATGCTGTCTTTGGTTTTCGCCAAACATGTCTTCTGGTACTGTGGCCAAATAGCTCTACCTTTGACTCATCTGTCCAGAGCACATTGTTCCAGAAGTGCTTGTCTTTGCCTAGGTGTTCATTGGCAAACTTTAGTCTTGCCCTGATGTTCTTTCTGGACAGCAAAGGTTTCCTCCAGGCACACCTCCCATGTAGATCAAACTTGTGCAGCCTCTTTCTAATGGTAGACTCGTGCACTTTGACATCAACAGGGGCAAGAGCTACCTGTTGGTCCCATGATGACATTCTGGGGTTCTTAGAGACTTCTTTCAGCATCTTGCGGTCTGCTCTCGGGCTGAACTTGCTGGGGCGGCCTGGCCTGAACAAGCTGGCAGTTGTTTGGAATCTTCTCCACTTGTAGATGATCTTCCAGACAGTCGAATGATCGATTTCAAATTGTTTGGAGATCTTCTTAAATCCCTTCCCAGACTCGTAGGCATCTATAATCTTCTTTCTGAAGGCCTCAGAGAGCTCTTTTGATCTAGGCATGGTGACGCCGCACACGTCAACAACAAAGAGCAAACCAAACTAAATGTCTGAGGTTTAAATAAGACAGGCTCCTCCAAGATCCTCTCCAACGATATTCGAATCATTTGCACCTGAGCTGGTGCACCCGATTCAAATTTTAGGTATTTGAAGTAGTGATAAATGTCGGGGTGTACTTACTTTTTCCACATGCGAAATTTGCATTTATGTTTATTTAAATTATACAATGGACTACAAAATGTAAATGTTTCATGATATTTGTTATATTATATCACCTTTATCTATCAATATTGTTGAAATGAAGATCAAATAGCTGTGTGTTGAAATATGTTGAAAAAGTCAAAACTTTACATGGGGTGTACTTACTTATTCACATGACTGTACATAGGCTGCAAGTGTGGAACAAGAGACAATCGTTTTTCTCCAATCTGATGCAAGAAGATTTATTCGACTGTTAATCCATCATGGGAAACCGACCTGTTGTCTCCTCTTTCAATCTAAAACATCCTGAACTCAGTTTAGGAGTATCCTCACATATACTCTGGCTACAACCAACAAGAGGGTATTGCCTCTGTATTTACTGCATTCTGAATACATTTTTGTTTCCAGAAGTAGGGAATGATAAGCTGTAGCCACTGCTTGGGATAGCTTATTGGTTACAGATGTCACAGAATAATGCACCGAGTTTGCAGATGGTGACCTGGGTTAGCATTTTCCCTCCCAAAAGCCCACGTGAAATTCAACATATCGCTGCAGCCTTTGTATTCTTGAGGCTTTGGATGCCACACCTGATCTCTGAAGTTGGAGGTTCGGTGGTTATGTCTTCGCTGGGTGTAAAGCTCTGGCAAGGGCAGTCAGTTCATCTAGTACTCTAGTGGGTTGAGGGGAACAGAGGACAAAAAGTTAGAGCTGTACTCCTGCCACTTCTGGAGTTGAGCAAACATCTCAGTTGAGGTTGCCATTCACAAACTTAATTGGTTCGCAGGTGGGGCACAGGCGCTTCTGCTCAAGTTTCTCAAACAATACTTGACATCTGACAGGTGTTTCTAGTGGCCGTTACTTAATTGGTTGCTTTCACTTGATTTTGAAGAAATAGGTCCTGGTCTATACGGACAGCGTTGCACTTCTCTATTTGAAGCTCTCTCCAGTTTCCTTTTTCAGATATTCTCTGCATGGCGTGCTCTAGTCAGATGCAATATCAGCAGCACTTTCTGGATCTTATGCAAGTGTGAGCAGACGGGTCCTGCTGGTAGGGCTCCTTCACGTACTTTCTCAACCTCAAAGTGCTTGCTGTGTTGGAGGTGATATCGACTTCTCATAATAGGCGAAGACCAACTGTGGCTACCAGCAAGTGATGGTTGGTAGTTCTGAATTCAGCACTTCTGCAAACCCTCGTGTTTGTCACTGTATTCCAAGTGTTAAAGATGTGATCTATTTCCTTTCTTGTTATGATGGTAAAGTGTATATAATTAAGGAATTGTATTTTAAAACTAGAACGGCACTAGGTAGAGAGCATACCTCCTCCAGTCTGAACAGTTTACGCTTGGTATCCCACCGATAGGCCATATCTGGATTCAGACCTGAACCAAAATCTAATCGGCTTGTTTTTGTTGCCCAGCCAACTCAACCACATAGTTTTGTCATTATTCGTCTACAACTTTTTGAAATATCATGCTATATATCGTTTTCGGCCCTATCACTCAATGGGGAAGAATCACTTCAAAAATTCTCAGGTCCAGATCCAGATTCGAATCTTGACCAAAATCTAATCATTTTGTCCATGTCAAATATCCAACCTGCCCACCAAATTTCGTTCGAACCCATCCACAACTTTGACAAAGAGACAGACAGAAACAGGGGTGGAAACATAACCTCCATCCACCTTCAGTGGCAGAGGTAAAAATAAAATAACACGCACACTGAGATTGATTTGCAATACCGTACTTGTCCACTACCAGCGACGATGAATCATGTTCGTTATTATTCCAATCGTTATGTTCCAATGAATCATTGTTCCAAGCACTCAGCAATTATGAGCCAGATAGAGTAGCACAAACTGTTTTAGATACGCAATGCTACAGAACAAGTTGCAGTTTCAGAATATTTCCACCATTGTTAGGGCATAACACCATGGGAAATTGATGAAATGCCCAAAAACTTGAACTTGTTCCACAACTTGTCATAATATAGCCATGTATCAAGTGTCAGTAAATATGTTAAAGAGTATGGTGAAAAAGTCTGGAAAACCACAGGTGGGACGGACGTACGGCCAGCAAACCTATAGTTTAACTATAGTAGGGGAAAAATAAATTATGTAAGCAGTCATGTGGCATTTAGCACTTGAGCATCTGGAAAAGGTGTCATTCACTCCGACATGCATCCGAACCAATGTGATCCTTCCAAACAATTTCTTTCTTTTTTTCACCTCTTATGTTACTTTATGGATTAAAATTCCCATAAGACATTTTTTAAATAAAGCTGATGGTATCATGATGAAGTATACATGCGTACCACACAAGGATGGTCTTGGAGTGCCTTGCAAGACCTAGAAGAGCCAGCAAGGACACGCTGACACCAAAGGAAAGCAGCAACAGGTAATCCAACCACCTATCGGCCAACAAACACAATTTTTTGAGAACTTTGACAACAAGACGAGGCCCAAATATATTCTGGAATTTCGCTCACGTGATCCATCACAACTAGCATAAAAGGAACATTCGATACACGTGTTTAACCCTTAAGGAGTGAGAAATCTAAGCGAGACATCTTATAGACCAACCGACCTGTAAAATTCAGCTTTATCAAGCACTTTGACCGCCTCCACAATGGCTTTGCTGGCTTCTCCTGGTTTTGACGTAAATGACAAGGCCATTAACCTGAGCTCAAACGCCTCGACTTGCTCTGTTGCCCTTTTCAGTTGAGACTGGATCTCCGGGTAACTCGAGATTTTGCGCACCGCATTTGGTACTTTGGCCAGCAAGGTCATCACAGACTGAACCTGGTGTGAAATGATAAATCCAAACAAATTCAATGTTATTATCCATTTATTTCAAGTACTTATCAAATTAGGCTAAAAGTTTTGAAAAATAATGTTTTACAATTAATCTTTTGCTATAATCATCATTTTATGAATTGTATATCAATCACAGTGCTCTTGAGTCAACAGGGATAGAAAGGCGAGCCCAAAGCCATTCTGTATCTCCAAACAAAAGTAGAGCGACGTCTATGGTTCGCCATCGCAAATCCCAAAGCTTACCACCTAGAGAAGAGTTGAAAAAGGTCAAAAAGTTCCACCAGGAATGAACAAATATCAAATTTTAATGAACATTTTGTCCCGGTTTTGACCGCTGGGAAACTAAGCACCCCCACCCCCCCCGGACGCATGAACCAGAGGTCCAATCCAAACATCTTTACATATTTCATGCATCCCCCAATGTTGATTGCATATACAAAGTTTCATTGAGACAGGTTTAAAGATATGCTGGTAATAGCATTTCTTGGTATTTGTTCTTTTGATCCCAATCCAGGGGGACGAGACCAAAAAAATACACTGGTCTCGCACGGTCTTGCCAAGTGGTGATCAAAAGTCCAAAATTTGGTGAATTTCTGTACAGCTGTTAAGGAGATAGTCCCATATCCTGTCAGTCACGCTATCAGTTTGTGTTATAAGTACCAATACATCCTATAGTTTTATGGGGTCGGGGGGGGGGGGGGGCAGTGCCAAGTGCCTTTTTTAAGATAACTTTTTGAATGCTCCAAGTGAACAAATAATGTGCTCACAAATTGCATTGTGCCTATGGCTTGCCAGACTTTCCTTACATAGTTCAATCGTTCCAGCAGGAGCTAAAGATATTTTCCTTGAAAAAAATCGAAGATTTTTCAAGTACAGTATATTGGTCGGTTGCATTTGTTATTGTCTGTCTGTTTGTCTGCCTGTCTTTGTCACTCGCCTACAGGGTCACAATTATAAACCGATAGTCATGAAACTTCATCAAGTTCCACAGGTAGTCACATTTGAGAAGCCTATTGATTTTTAGGTCAAAGGTCATCTGGAGGTCAGATTCCTAAAATCGCCATTTTTCATCCAATTGACTTGAAAAATTAACAGCATTTGTATATCGAGTCACTAAATTGGCAAACCAACTATTTGAGGTCAAAAGGTCAACTCTAGGTCAAACTTCTAAAATCATCAATTTTAATCTGGAAAAGTCACTTTTCATCCTATTGACCCAAGCTTTGATCAAGATCGTCAATTTTAATCTACATGAAATGGACAATTTGATGGATCAATGGCAACCTTCTTTTTTGGGGGTGGGGGTGGATTTTGCAAGTGTCGTGCTCTGCATGACGTCCTCTTGTTTGTTTGTTTCATGAAGGGCGTGTGCAAGTGGAAGCAAGTAAGCACGCAGTACAAATAACTTGCAAATAATAATTTTTTATGCATATATAGAATGACATTAAAGAGTTTGTTTAATGTCGAAATAAAGCTCAATACAGCATGAAACATGCAACACTTCAATGCAGAGCAACGTCTGTTTGCTGTTTTGCATTTCAAAACAAAATTTCAGCTGTTTATCAAGTCTGTCATTTGATCACAAATAGCAACAGACTCATCGATGACAGTGAATCTGCTTTTCGTCCTGTGCATGCATTAAAAAGGTGGCAGGTCAAAGGGAACTTTGGAAACCAGCAAAAATTGTACAACAAGGCATCACTGCAAAGGGTGTGCTAAAAATGGCATTTCATTTTTGACTACTTTTTATTTGATTAAAATGTTCCTTTTTGCATTGCGCCTTACCAGCCTGTCCACACTCGACAAACTATGGTTCATTTTTCCCAGGCTCTCCATTGCTTCCTCCAAACCGTTGTTCGTCTCCGCATTGCCATAAAATCCAACTGCCATGGCAGCACTAGGGTAACAGTTGGATGGAGAAAAGCAACGCCATTGAGCAAGTACTTTCATGTTCCTTTATCCCCAATGAAAAGGCATGTACGTTTGAAATCCCAAAATGAAGAAGTCTCACATAGTGGAACAAACGTGGGAAGTAAACAACACAAAAATCCAACATTTCAATCACTTATTTTCTAAAAGTGAAGTGCAACTTAACACACCACACACCACGACCCCAATCAGCTCACTCTACTCAACTGAGAAACAGAACAAACACAGGAAATGCTATTTGGCACAAATTAACCCAAATTAACACGAGTCGCTCACCATTGTTCTGAACGCTGCCGTATTAAATGCAGGCCCAGCTGTCACGTTCAACAAACTGGAAACAAGGGGTACAACTGGCTAGCTTCCTGCTTTGCTGCCAATTGTATTGTTACATTTGTAGGGGGTAGACGATTACCTTAGAGCCAGGTAGAGTGTATAGATTACCATGCTCCGTATGTCGTGATGTAGAAGAAGAAACCCCATGTATCATAAGTAGAAAATTTGTGCAGACCATACGTCGTAGAAGAGCGTATCTTCATCCACATGAGGGGTGGGGTTTGTTAATTAGCTAGGGGTTATGGGTAATTAATCCCCTGTATGTAATGGCCTCTGTTATTTTTCCTTTGTTCCTTCTGACACACGCAGCCTACACACATATATAGTTAGAAATTGCACATTAACCACACTAAATAAAAACCAACCGGAAACAGGACATAGAGCACTACCGTGGATAACATTGACCTGGTGAGCACACACATAAAAGGTCCGCGAAGCCACGCCCCGAAGAGCAGTGATTGGTCCGGGATTTGATTGGCAAAAAGACTGCTAAGATGGGACTCGCTGATACGAGTGGACACGGAGACGTCGTGAGATGACTTCAAAGCCTCGACTATAAAGGAACGCTCGGCCAACATTTTCTCCTCTTGTGCAAGGGAGATTAATCATGAACAGTCGTGTCCCGACATTTTGTCTCTTTCTTCCTCTGTCGCTTTCCTCATGGCTCTCTTGTGTCGGGGTGCTCCGGAGTGAGGGACATTCTTAAAGAACGGGGACATATATGGTGCGCTCTTCAGCGAGGGACATTCATTGGGAGCAGCCACGATTTTGTATCTCTCTCAGGTTCTGGATCTGGTGGTGAACGGTCGTGTCCCGACATCGCTCTTCTTCTTTCAATCTTGAGTCCTGGTTTTTGACAACGAACGGTCAAGGCTCTGGACTTCCTCGCATCGTCTGGCTGTGGTGTTGGTGTTTGTGAAGATCGTGAGGATAAGCGCGGCCTGAAGAGCGAGCTGCGCGCTAAGGCCTACTGTGCACCAACGAGCGCATTTTTGCGCGCAGGGACGTAGAGGCATCGGACGATCCTTGATGATGCCTGACGAGATTCAAGACAGCTTGGAGCATACTGCCACAAATCACACATTTATTTTCCAGTTATTTTATCCCACGTGTTGTAATCGAGTCTGTGCGGGGGCACTCCAATTAGGAATCTAGTTTTGCTACGTTTTATTTTGTTACTGGCATTTTCTTTAATATAGCCAGTATTTTTTGTACATTTTAATTCTCTCTCGGGTTTGAGTCAATTATTACAGGTTTGAAGGTTGCCGGTGGGATCCGTGAAGGTAAGCTCTTCGGCCTCTCCCCACACGCGTATTCTCCGTCATCGTTGAATTGTACGCCTCTGAGTTAAAGCTCGTTTGGTCATCTGTGTCGCCCTGCAGTGTTCACCAGAGGGCAGGCACACGCAGTATATGCACTATGCAGTATCTGTATTTCACAGCTCGCAACATTGGAACACGACAGAAAAGCATATTCGAAGACAAAGTGTACGAGCTTTATGCAACAATCATATGAACACGTGAACCTGAACCTGTCATGCGCTGCTGCTTTGGTCTTAACCTTTTTTTGGAAAGCAAAATAAAAATAGAGAAGTGAATCTCGGAGCATGGTGAAAACACCCACGGGTTTCCGAGACAGTTACAACTCATTACAGTGTAGAAGACATTCACCTGAAATATGGAGTACGGCTCCCCACTTTGGGCTGGTGTAACAGTTTCAAACATTATACCTGCAGGTAATAGTACCATGTTCTGTTTGTCACCACCAACCCCACTCACTACAGACATAGGGAAACTATGATCGTCATATTAAAATTTCAATTCATTAACCAAGCCCACATAGCGAATCTGCCGCCGAGAAACCATGACCTGAGAAGGTTTGACATCACGTATTTGGCTTTTACCAGGACGCCGTGGCCGGAGAGGGTTTGTGATCGCATGTGTAGCACTGGTACCTCAATAGTATTTTATTTTAATAAATTTAACACTGAAAAACAAGGGACTTCCCGAGGCATGACATTTCTGTTGATATACAAATATTTGATTATTTTACAAACATCCTAAAGATCCAGAATTTTAAGAGCATAGCTAAATTCTGGATGAATCTAATCAAAACAGTTTGTGAATTTGGCACACCTCCCGCCCTGGAGCCCAACACCAAATGGCCCCCTCTGCACCCACATGAGTATGCCAATACATCCAAGTGTCTGGTGAAAAGGTGTACTGTCATTATTTTTGTACTGTCATTTGTTCATGTCTCTACAACCCACTTCATCTTCAAAAAGCACTCTGGCGATGTCCCTGCACAGCTCCACCTCACCCCCCCCCCCCCCCCCCTCCAAAACCCCTCACCCACTCATAACCAGTGACATTTTGAGTTACCAACATAGAATACAAATAAGCAAACATATCAAATTAATAGTGTGGATGAAGCACAGACATGATGGGCCAAATGACCTCCTCCTCCTGTGTCCAAGTTTAGTTGCATTTCCTTGTAGAGCGCATTGGCTGCGTGACAACTGATAAGCAAGGAAAACTAAAAGCGATCACCCTATGGTAACACATGTTCAGTTTCCCTGCAAAAACAGTTCACGCAACGTGGGTTTGATGACGCCATAATGCAAAGCCAAGCTTATCACCAAACTGCAGAAGGGACAAAACCATTGTAAACTCAAACATTCATCGCAATCTGTTCGGGAACATTTGAAAATAAATTTCGCTCGGCATTGTGTGGAGCTTGAAAATCATAGGGAAAAAAAGATAAATAGTCTGACTGCTTTTAAAAGTAACCTTTAAATAGTTGAAACACAGTTGTTCTATTCAACGTTGGTGTTGAGAAGTTAGCAGCAGGATAGAACAAAGGTTGCGGTATTTCTGGTTTATATGCTCAGGCACAGACCAAACAAGTGCCATTGTTTGGGGTGCAAGGGGGCAGAGTGGCAATGTAGGTGTGTGTGGGGGGTGGGGAAGGGGGTTGGGAGGGGGGGGGGGAATACTTTTCATAACACGAACCGTCTGACGTGGTGTAGAGGTGGTGCACTTTCCTTTGACCAGTCTAAACTGGGTTTGAATCCCGACCCGACGATATATTGTTGTTAGATTGGTGTTTACTGGCAGGGCGCGTTATCACAAAGCGCACCTTCCATTGGATTGGTATTAAGCTGGTTGTCATGTCAACGAGCATGAAGCATTCATTGTACGTTAAAAGGTCCTATTCAACTTCATTGAAGGGGAGTCTGTGAGCTACAGCCAGAACCCTGAACAAACAACTTCCTGCAGTTCAGGCCTGGTCAGCTGTTTTGTGAAAGCCTTTTGTGTATCCGGGGTCGAGGCTCGTGGAAGCGCAGGAGCAGAATGGAACGGACCAACGTGGATAGGGGGAAACACCAACAGCACTGTGGATGGAAGTGAGTGAACGAGAGCAAGGTGAGGGGGAGAAGGACATTGGTAAACAAACTTCGCACAACGTGAATGAACTGCAGCAAGAAGAGGAAGAGGAAAACAGGGATGAAATAAGAGGAATAAAACATCCGACAAGCTGACAAAGTAAAAGTAGTGAGGGAACAGGGAGGAGGGGGGGGGGCTCATAATAACCTGTAAAAGGGGAGTGCTTGGGAATGGGGTCATTTGGGGTAGAACAGATCATGAGTATGGAGGGGGATGACCTGAGGTAGTGCAGAACAGCCATCTTGAAGCCCTGGAGGAACGAATGGAACTGAATATGTGCGAAAACTTGGTTCCACATGCGACAGTAAAGAGGAACCGATGAGTGGAGGTGAACAGTGAGCCGGGATTCTGGGAGTGATCAAGGCTCTTGGGCCAAAAGGCTCTCCCAGCCGATCCCACAAAGACCTGACAAATTGAGGCACAAGTCGAGATGGATGGAGATTTTTGGACGCTTGTGAGATGGGCATGGATAACATACGTCGGGTTTCATCAAAAGGGAAGGATACCTGGTGGTGTATTCGCAGCATGTAACTGAATTCAACGCTTCGTTATACAATGTGTTGTGAGGACGCTGCAAGACAATGAAACTACAAAGCAAAGTTACATTCTTTATCAAAGCGTCGAAACAGCCGGGTGCAGGAAATGAGGGATTTCAAGATGGTGTCACAAGGGATTTCAGTTTCAAAGTCCATTTCCCCTGTATTCTAATAAAATGGTACATCAGCAGGTGGGTACATCAGACAGGTGGGTACATCAGACAGGTGGGTACATCAGCACAACATAGCAGTATTTGACAACAAACCAGCACAGCAGAGCAGAGATGGTCAAGACACGGGCAGCGCAGGGATTCTTGGTGGGCCCAGACGGTTTGTGACGGCGCTGGCAGCACATGGACAGCACGAACACGAGCAGGTGACAGGCAAGGCAGGCTCCAGCCAAGGCCAGGAATAAGATCAATGCCTGAAAATGAGAGAGAGAGGTTTGTAAATTGCGGCACAATTAGAGCACCCGATCTGCATCTGTCAACCCTGGGCAACTCACACCATAGATGTTAAAATGGTATGTGCTGCTTCCTTGCTTGAAACTCAGCATTTATAAGAGCACAGGTAGAGCCCCAGCGGTTGGCATCCATGTGAAGGAGGAAATTCCTCCATAATTGCCGCACCGAGTGTGAAGTGAAAAGCATCCTTAGAAAGATTGTGTCGCTGGTACCCATTGTGCTTTGGGAAGCGATGTCACATCCCAGCCAAACTCAACGGCTGTTTGTCTAAAATAAGGTTTGGTAATGTCTCATGTAATAGTATGTATGCATGTGTGTGCACAATCTGTTACAGCTCCTACATATGCAGAACGCAGAGCTATAGTTATTTATTTATTAACAGGGGCACAGTGATGATGCAGTATCCCCTGAAGGGTGCTCGTGAGCTGGAATTAACAAGTCGTTTGGGGTGCTGTTGATAACTCGAGTACACTTCATAGAAGACAGTGGGACGCAACGTTCAACTAGCGCCGGCAGAGAGGTCACCAAATTTAACGTCTGTCAAGGGACAGCACACTGATGAATCACCCAGCCTGTGCAACACGAGGATGATTGTTTATATTTATAGCATGCTAAGGATAGACAGCTCAAAATCAAGTGTGCGTATATCGAGGCACGTCTAGGCTATCCTGCCAAGTCTAGACATGATTTTTATGATGTGTGTGTGTGTGTGTGTATATATATATATATATATATATATATATATATATATATATATATATATATATATATATATATATATATATATATATATATATATATATATATATATATATATATATATATATTGACTGATATAGGATTAGTTTTCTAAGGCTGTAGGCCGCACCTCATTTTGTCGAATAAAGTGGTATTCGGGTGGTTCCGGTATTTGGGACCGCAGGGACGGAAAGTGCAGCCGGCCCGCTCTGAAGGCTCGGATCGGGACACCGGGATTCATTCCGGTCGCCCGGTCAGCCCTGAGGTGGGGGTGCGGGGCCTGTCACGGAACGTCAAAACAAACGGGTGACATATTTGTGAAAAAAATTTTAGGGTTGGTTTTCTAAGGCTGAAGGCCGCACCTCATTTTGTCAAATAAAGTGGTATTCGGGTGGTTCCGGTATTTGGGACCGCAGGGACGGAAAGTGCAGGTACGGGGTGCTTGGCACTCCCCAGCCGGCCCGCTCTGAAGGTTCGGATCGGGACACCGGGATTCATTCCGGTCGCCCGGTCGGCCCGGAGGTGGGGGTGCGGGGCCTGTCACGGAACGTCAAAACAAACTCCTCCCTCCCATCCCATCACCCTCCCATCACCCTCCCATCACCCTGCCCCATCACCCTGCCCCATCACCCTCCCCCATCACCCTCCCCCATCACCCTGCCATCACCCTCCCCCATCACCCTGCCATCACCCTGCCATCACCCTGCCATCACCCTGCCATCACCCTCCCATCACCCTGCCATCACCCTGCCATCACCCTGCCATCACCCTCCCATCACCCTGCCATCACCCTGCCATCACCCTCCCATCACCCTGCCATCACCCTGCCATCACCCTGCCCCATCACCCTCCCCCATCACCCTCCCCCATCACCCTGCCATCACCCTCCCATCACCCTCCCACCACCCTCTCGTTGGAGGTATTGACTGATATAGGATTAGTTTTCTAAGGCTGTAGGCCGCACCTCATTTTGTCGAATAAAGTGGTATTCGGGTGGTTCCGGTATTTGGGACCGCAGGGACGGAAAGTGCAGCCGGCCCGCTCTGAAGGCTCGGATCGGGACACCGGGATTCATTCCGGTCGCCCGGTCGGCCCTGAGGTGGGGGTGCGGGGCCTGTCACGGAACGTCAAAACAAACGGGTGACATATATTTGTGAAAAAAAATTTTAGGGTTGGTTTTCTAAGGCTGTAGGCCGCACCTCATTTTGTCAAATAAAGTGGTATTCGGGTGGTTCCGGTATTTGGGACCGCAGGGACGGAAAGTGCAGGTACGGAGTGCTTGGCACTCCCCAGCCGGCCCGCTCTGAAGGTTCGGATCGGGACACCGGGATTCATTCCGGTCGCCCGGTCGGCCCGGAGGTGGGGGTGCGGGGGCCTGTCACGGAACGTCAAAAC
>NC_136270.1:109236405-109291405 GCF_964187855.1 Myxine glutinosa
ATTCGTTTTTATTAGTTGTAAAACATAATGCCCAATTATTCAATTAGCGCCAACGTATTTTGGCTGTTTGCAATTTAATCGCAAGGCAAAGTAGAAAGAGAAGAGGGAAAAAAAGAAAAGCCTTGCCTTGCTGCAAACAGCTGCTGCAAACAACAACAACATGGAAGGCTGCACTGTCCGGAAGTTGGCATATCGCAGTTACGATTATTTTAGTGTTAATGGCCAATTATTCAATTAGCGCCAACGTATTTTGGCTGTTTGCAATTTAATCGCAAGGAAAAGTAGAAAGAGAAGAGGGAAAAAAAGAAAAGCCTTGCATTAACGCATTAACGCTTGCATTGCATTAACGGTTCGGCACACGTGATAGCTCGCTGCTCTCTGATTGGTTGAAGCGTTTTTTGGACATAGCTCGGTAGGTACTTGTCCGATTAATTACAAACCTTGAAAAGGCACATCCTCGGGTCCCCAGCAATATACCTGGCAAGTTTCAAGTATATCGGACCCGTGGTTGTCGAGAAACAGCGGTCACAGACACACAGACAGACACACAGAGATTGCTGGAATTATAGATAGATGTGTGAGAATAGTCCTTTTCCTGTGTTAGTTTTGCGTTGAGTAGAATGAGAGTAGATCCTTCATTGCCTTATGCCGCCTCTATTGCCTGATGCCGCCTTATGCCTCCTTATGCCGCCAATTAACACGAGGCAGGCCTGGCAAATCGAGGCAAGACCGAATGAGGGCGGCGAAGAAGCTGACGGTAAGCGCGAGCCAATCAGGGCTCAAAGGGAGTGGCTGCGGCACTGCGTCACAGGACGTGGTTGGAACATTTGAGAGGGCTAAGGGGGTTGTCCATATAACCCGTTGCGCGAAGCCCCTGACGGGAGTTATGAGTTTGGGGTTTTGATGAGAGTTAAGAGTTCTGAGAAAAGACGCGCATGAACCCAGCTATAAGCACTCGTACCAAATTGGCTGCTCGGTTGAGCTTGAGGCAGAGCCTCTATTGGATTACGCGAGTGATAGCGCGCTGGTAACTAAACGCGCTGTGGAAAACCGCCAAGCCGGCGAGAGACCTTTCCCTCCTGCCTCATCTGCCCTTTGTTCGAGAGACGCGCTTGAAGGATCCCTTCCACCGCCTGCTTGCCTTCATCGCGGGACGTGCTGTGTCCTGCTGGTGGATGGAGAGCCACGCCGGGCGGGGCCGTTCCTGGACGACCAAGGCAGCGCGTGAACATCATCCTGCCTGCATTTCCCCTTTGTGAGTGTGATCGGGCCCGTGTCTGGGGTTAACACAAGACTGCTTAAGACTGCCCTGTCTCTCTTCTTCTACCTAATCATTGTACATATAAGTGTAAATAATAATTAAACCTGTTATTTCTTTGATTCGACCGTCTCGTCCCTTCCATCATTGACTAAGCGTGGTACGAATAGAACCGCTCGAATCGGGTTCCAATACTAACGGTAACTGCACGGACCACGTGGTACGCAATCCGCTCGGTGTACCCAAATTACACGTGGCTCGTGCGAGGCTGGATTCCCCGCTTCTGCGGCGGCGCAGGTATTTAGGTACGTGCGAGACTTGTCCCGAAACCCTACCTTGCGTTTGCCCGGGAGGGGCGTTTCAAGTCTCGGTTACGCCGACCCAGAAAGAACAAGAGGCTTAATCTCCCCTTGGTAAGGGTAGGAAGGGCGGCGGAAAACCGTAACAATATATACACACATACACACATACACACCAAATAAAGACAGATTTGTACAAAACTAGAGACACAAACAGGGTGTGTAACGTTAGCAAACACCTTGCTCTCGCTTGCCATGTGGCTTGCTTCATTTAAAGGTGTGCCCCCCCCCCCCCCTTCCGGTTGACCCCCTAGGACTCCAATAATTCTAATGCTGCGAACAGTTCAATACATCTTTGGTCATGAGGGTTGTAGTCAAGTTTTAACAAAATTGTGTGTGTAGTTTTGGAGAAGAGGGCAAATACCTACTTTAGGGGGGGGGGCTCAGATCCCCCGTTCACTGCCTTAAACCAGATTCTTTTTAATGTCGTTAACAAACTTTGGGTACATCACAGGTGATAAAGATTGTGGCCAAGTTTCATCAAAATTGTGTGTGTCGTTTCTGAAAAGAAAGCAAAAACCTATTTTGGGGGGGAGGAGGTGGTCAAACATGGACCCACTTTGACCCCCGGTTGACCCCCCTTAGACTCTGAGTTTGTTAATGCCGTAAACAAACTTGATTTGTAACACACCAAATATAATTTGTGCAAAGTTTGGTCACAGTCCCATCAGCAGTTTCAGAGAAGTTGCTGCAAGTGTTTACAGATGGACAGACGGACAGACCATCCCAGGTGAGCTAAAAAAATGGTGCGCCAGGAGGAGCCTCATACCAAGCTTATCTATGGACCCTACCATTGTACATTTTGGAGAGGGGGGTTTCATGTTTGTAGATCTTAAAGAGTTTGGATGAAAGTAGAGTAAAAAAGAAAAAAGAAAAAGTATGAAATGCACATTTTTAATGAATATATAACAAGGATTATGCCTCTGAACATTTCATTGGTTGTAATGTCGTTTTGAATCAGACTACAGCGGCCATTATTGATAACACAACAAAGCATCTTTCATCGTTTGCTCCACTTGCCGAGCGGCTTGCAAAGCGGTCGATACGGAACGTTTGGCTTGGAAAGCGATCGCAAGCTGTTTGTGAAAGGAACACACCTCTGGTAGAAAAGTAAACTTTGTACAAATGACTCAAAGTTAACATTGCACTCAGAAATAACCAGGTAAGGAGGGGGAAAGGAGGAAACAATGGAAAACAGGTGGTGGATGTTATTATTGCAATAATATTATAGGATGACCATCTGACGTCATATCGTGCTATCGTGCTATCGTGCTCACAGGTGAACTGTAATAATAATGTAACCCTAGCTCAGGCGGAGAAATGGTGAACAGTTACATTTGGTCGCACCTGCTGGTATACGTCGTCCTGAGGAGCGAAGGTGTTCGAGATGAAGTTGAAACGAAACGAAAGGTGCGGGAATCCGTGAAGCCAGGAAACCCACCAGGGCGTCACATACTCACTCGAAGAGATCATGACGTCACGTTCGCAACGGCCGTGCAGCTCAGAGTTTAAAATCCAAACTTTAAATGGAGGTACGCCAGGAGCGCTTCCTCTCAGTAATAAAGAACAACCCGTTGTCGAACAACCACACGAGTCGGCTCATGAGTAATGGACTGAATCACTTCCTTGTGGCTTGTTCCCTTCCCTTCAAACAGCACGCTTGACCACGCCCCTCGTCACCCCGGTATAAACACGCCCATCGTGTATCGCACGTCGCCTCATGGAGTCCACCTATACACCGCCCAAAACGGTTTTCCGTACACTCATGGTATATGTAGTAAACAATCTAATTTGAGTTCATTCATTCAGTTAATTTACTATTACAAGTAATAACAGAGACGTATAGCCAGCTCTCATGAAAACAATCAAAGAGGGTAAGGCGGGGTGTGGCTCATCCATGATGCATTGGTAACACTGCGGGCAGAGACAATCTTTTCGAACAAGATATTAAACCAGAAATAATCACAGAATAAACGGTTGATAATGAACGTCTGGCTTGACAAGCGATAACAAGCTGATTCGTAATGAAACACACTGCAAACATATATTCCGTTAGAAGCCAATCGTTCCGTATCACCCGCTTGTCAAGCCGCTCGGCGAGTGGAGCAAGCGATTAAGACGAAGACAGGAGAGATGTTTCGATCGTGATGTTATTGGCGCTGAGGAAGCGCCTTTAGCGATTGACTTCCAGCCAGTGTAACGCTAATTCCTGTCACAGGAATTCTGAGATCATATAAGTGGGCGTGGCAGTTCCTGATTGGTTCGTGTTGGGGAACGCCTTCTCGCTGCCGACGTGACGTAAATTCGCGCACGCGCACTGGTGATTGGCGCTGAGGAAGCGCCTTTAGCGATTGACTTCCAGCCAGTGTAACGCTAATTCCTGTCACAGAAATTCTGAGATCATATAAGTGGGCGTGGCAGTTCCTGATTGGTTCGTGTTGGGGAACGCCTTCTCGCTACCGACGTGACGTAAATTCGCGCACGCGCACTGGTGAAGCTTACTCGATCTTACTCGATCCCATATTACATGTACTTTCATTGCATACAAATTATACTTCCTCCTAGAAATTCCATGCCCGAACCTCAGCGCAATCCAAGAGGATTCACTTGTTGTTCGTAAAAACGGCCGTCGTAGTCGGACTCAAAACAAATGAAATGTTCAGAGGCATATCCTATCCTTGTTATCTTTACTCATAACATTATTGAAACGTGCATTTCGTACCGGTACTTTAATTGTTTAAATGAAACTTGCCATGTGGCTCCATTAATACGATAAGCTACAGAACCAGTTCGAGTGTCAGAGCATTTCGTCAATTTCCCACGGAGTTATGCAATTTTTCGACTTTGACGGGTAGGGGACGTGTATAGACCTTATGCATATGACGTCACACACCCTTAGACATGGAGGTGCACCCCCTCTCAGAGGGCAAGCAATAATGCTACTGAAGCTATACTGCTGGAACTACACAATGCAAATCCTGAGCAGTGCCCCATCCATGAGCAGATTCCACCTGTTGGAGGGACTGAAACCCAAACGGAACTGTCTTTCAGAGACATTCGTGCACTGGGAAAAAAACGTGGAGGAACTACAGAAGGACAATATTGCCCTCAGAACTCAAGTGTGTGACCTGGAAGAAAAGATAAGAGCAACAGGTCTGCAGGAAGAACAATCAGAACAACGATGCAAAACTCCGATTTTACACGCTACTTCCTTCTTGGGCAATTTTTTTGCCACTCTTCACGTTTACATCATGTGCTCTCCCAACGTGTAAAAAACTCACAAAGTTTGGTCAAGTGCTAATGTTCCTCATGAAGCTGCGATTGAACATTTTTGACGAGGACCGAGCTTACAGATTCGGAGTCAGTCAGTCAACCGTTTCACGAAACTTCCACCGCGTTCTTGATGTAATGTTTGTAAAGACTCAGTCGCTGATACACTGGCCCAGCCCAGTCGTGACGCTCTTCGTCTCGGTATGCCGTCATCGTTCAGGAAATGTTTGAGGAAATGTGCAGTTATTATTGACTGCACTGACGTGTTTATAGAGCAGCCGTCCGATTTACTGGCACGGGCACAAGTGTGGAGCAACTACAAGCACCATTCAACTGTAGTTTCTAATTGTTAAACACCACAGGGGTCAATGTGCTTCCTAAGCAAGTGTTGGGGAGGAAGGGCAACAGACACTGAGATAACGGAAAACAGTGACCTCATGAATAAACTGATGCCAGGGGATCTTGTGCTTGCCCATCGTGGTTTTCTTGTTGATGAATACTGTGGAATGGCGATGGCTGAGGTGAAGGTGCCCCCATTCACCAAGGGAAAGAAGCAACTTGAAAAAGTCGAGTTGACTGGAGCAAAGAACTTTCTTGTGTTCGGATCCATGTTGAACGGGTAATTGGAATGGTGAAACAAAAATATACTGTACTCCAAAATTGCATTCCCATCACACTGATAAATGATGGGACATCGCCAGAAGCAACTGTGAACAAAATCGTACAAGTTGCATGTGCTCTCGTCAATCTTTGTCCAGGAGGAGTGTTACGGATTCGGCCCCAATGATTGTTGTTATGATTATTGTTGTTGGTTCTAAGTATTCTGGTGATTGTGGTTGAAGGGAAAGGGTCATTATAGTTAAAAGGTTTAAAAGCGCTCATCTATATTATAATAGCCGTAGATGATTCTGTCTGTCTGTCTGTCTATCTGTTGGGTGTCTGTCCGGGGTGTGGCTTACTCGGTTTGCAGAGTAGCTCCACCCATAGCTCCACCCATTCTGGGAGTGGCTATAAACAAATATCCACCATTTTATTAACTCGCATAGCTTTGAGTCCTGTTTTGTAGGCCCGTGGTGTCTTGCTCTCCCCCAGTTTTATTTCAAATCAAATTCGATAAATCATTTCATTTTTCACAGTCGCTAACATAGTTTTAGACTCGGTTGAAAAAAAACGGGAAGAAAATCCGATGAAAGTTGCCGTTTATAGAACGAAATGAATTCTCAAAGGCCTGTAACTTCAAGGCCATTGAGTCTCTCTCACGCCTTTATCTCCAATCTAACTCACCATATGATTTCATTTTTATCGATGGTTTTACTTTTAGACTCGGTGTCAGCAATAATTGAGAACAATCCACACACGCGGGAAAATGCAGAGATATATTTTTTAAAATCGCGTCATGGTGTATCATACACCGCCCAACATGACACCGCCGGCAATGTGTCGATATATATTAAAAATTCGCTTTTGCTTTTCCGTTATGATATATTACTATTTCGTTTGATGATAGTCGTCACAAAAACGTCAACAATGATGCCGACATATATTTCTTCGTTTTTATTTCATTCAACATATTAGCCGGAAGTAAAATATGTTTCAGGAAATTACCGAGAGATATTTCTTCGTTTTTTTTATTAGTTATGTGCGCATACACTTTAAATAGGTTTATTTGAAATCTTTAATTTTCCACAAACATTCCACACACGCGGGAAAATGCAGAGATATATTTTTTAAAATCGCGTCATGGTGTATCATACACCGCCCAACATGACACCGACGGCAATGTGTCGATATCTATTTTAAATTCGATATATCATTTCATTTTTCACAGTCGCTAACATAGTTTTAGACTCGGTTGAAAAAAAACGAGAAGAAAATCCGATGAAAGTTGCCGTTTATAGAACGAAATGAATTCTCAAATGCCTGTAACTTCAAGGCCATTGAGTCTCTCTCACGCCTTTATCTCCAATCTAACTCACCATATGATTTCATTTTTATCGATGGTTTTAGAGTCGGTGTCAGCAATAATTGAGAACATTCCACACACGCGGGAAAATGCAGATATATTTTTTAAAATCGCGTCATGGTGTATCATACACCGCCTAACATGACACCGACGGCAACGTGTCGATACATATTAAAAATTCGATATATCATTTCATTTTTCACAGTCGCTAACATAGTTTTCGACTCGGTTGAAAAAAAACGGGAAGGAAATCCAATGAAAGTTGCCGTTTATAGAACGAAATGAATTCTCAAACGCCTGTAACTTCAACTTCAAGGCCATTGAGTCTCTCTCACGCCTTTATCTCCAATCTAACTCACCATATGATTTCATTTTTATCGATGGTTTTGGACTCGGTGTCAGCAATAATTGAGAACATTCCACACACGCGGGAAAATGCAGAGATATATTTTTAAAAATCGCGTCATGGTGTATCATACACCGCCCAACATGACACCGACGGCAACGTGTCGATATATATTAAAAATTCGCTTTTGCTTTTCCGTTAAGATATATTACTTTTTCGTTTGATGACAGTCGTCACAAAAACGTCAACAATGATGCCGACATATATTTCTTCGTTTTTATTTAATTCAACATTATTAGCCGGAAGTAAAATATGTTTCAGGAAATTACCGAGAGATATTTCTTCGTTTTTTAAAATTAGTTATGTGCGAATACACTTTAAATAGGTTTATTTGAAATCTTTAATTTTCCACAATATAATTTACTTGCCATTTATCATTTGATGATTACGAGACAAATTCCTCTTGAGGATCGTGACAATTCATGCGCTGCGTGGAAACTTCTATTTCCAAAATGAATGAGACGATCGATGAAGAACGCAGACTTGAACAGGATGCAGCAAGAAAACGAATGAGACGGGCGAACGAGTCCATCGACGAACGTCAATGCAAACTTGCGGGGTCACCCGTGGGAATCCCACGGGCATGGATGTGTGTGACATTTCGACATATTGAGTTAGATGCTGCACATTCATTTTTACAAAATGGTTACTGGCAAGTCATCAGATCCAGAAATGGTGTAAAAACCACCGTTTAGAGGCCATTTTTCCCCGCAAAGCGGGGGTTGGCCTTTTCGGGGACCGTGGTAGTTGTTGTTTTTTTGTCCCCTTTTGAAGCAATGTTTTACGGCCGGATGCCCTTCCTGACGCCAACCCTTTTTGCCGCCTTCAACGACAAACAGGGAATTACCAGTGAACTGGTACTCAATTAGCCGACCTCGGAAGGATGACAGGCTGAGTCAACCCCCCTGGCATTAATTCGGCGATCGACCGAGATTCGAACCCAGGATCCTAAGCCGGCACCCTAGCCGCTAGCCCAACACCAGAAATGGTGTCATGAACACAATTTATTTACGCACAAGCACAAAAGCAAGACGGGCCGATTTCCGATTCCGACGGGCCGACGGGCGAGACGGGCCGATTTCCGATTCCGACGGGCCGATTTGGAGCAAGAAAAAGAACGAGACGGGAGAAAAAGGAGAGAAACGAGACGGGGAAAGCCGATTGGAGAGGCGAGTGAGGCGCGATTGGAGAGGAGTGTGAGGCGCGATTGGAGAGGAGTGTGAGGCACGATTGGAGAGGAGTGTGAGGCGTGATTGGAGAGGAGTGTGAGGCACGATTGGAGAGGAGTGATTGGAGGGGAGTGTGAGGCACGATTGGAGAGGAGTGTGAGGCACGATTGGAGAGGAGTGTGAGGCGCGATTGGAGAGGAGTGTGAGGCGCGATTGGAGAGGAGTGTGAGGCGCGATTGGAGAGGCGTGTGAAGGATTGGAGAGGAGAGGAGTGTGAGGGATTGGAGAGGTGAGGGATTGGAAAGGAGAGGGATGTGAGGGTTTGGAGAGGAGAGGAGTGCTAGGTGGAGAGAGGAGAGTGTCAGGTGGAGACAGGAGAGTGTCAGGTGGAGACAGGAGAGTGTCAGGTGGAGAGGAGTGAGGGGTCACATATTATGTGAAATAACTAAATTCACACCATTTCTGGATCTGATGACTTGCCAGTAACCATTTTGTAAAAATGAATGTGCAGCATATAACTCAATATGTCGAAATGTCACACACATCCATGCCCGTGGGATTCCCACGGGTGACCCCGCTAGTGATAAAATAATACCGGAAATGGCATAGTGGGCCGGAAGAGGTCGAGGGAAGAGGAGGAGGACGTGAAGAAAAGAAAAAATGAGGGTTTCTGACGAAGCTCCGCACCTGGCGTGGGCGAGCTTACATGGCGAGAGAACTTTGAGTCCGGGAAGGGAATCTTGAGCGATTGGTGATCGCTGGAATTGTGGAAAAGCCGGCAAAGCCAGGTACAGGTGTGATTCCGGAGAATCTTCGCCTAGCAGCGACGGCTCGAGGACGAGCCGGCCGCCATTACCGGGACCTCGCGCATCGTTCGCGGAACCTGGGATAGCCGCATCCGCGGGTCCCGCCATCCGTTGATTTACCGAAATAGGTGTGTGCACTAAAGCGGCGTCGGAAGATTGCCCTGCGGTTCGTTGACTGAACGGGAAGGTGCACATCTGGATCGCTTATTTGGGATTCCCTGTCCACGGTCAGGTTGCTGTTAGATTAGACCACGTGACAGTCCATGCCTCGCCTACACCGCCATACTCGCCTCTTCGCCTGATCTCCGTTGAGTTATAGAGACATTTAAGGGTTGGGCTCCTTTCACTGGGAGCGCGGATCACTGCCGAGCTGCTGCTGAGTTGGGACTGGGATCTGTGAGTCTATGTTACTTAATAAGGTGGTACCATCTGGAGATCAATTATTGTATGACTGATTGCTTTCATTGCTGTATGGTTTCCTGTGTGCTTTTATTACAATCTGTTCATTTATAATCTTTGGGTGTGGTTCCACTATTGATTTGTTTTGACACCGGATAACATATTTTTTTCTGCCGGGGCTCCTTGCGGGGTTCGGAGGTTTACCGAGACCAGGAGATCGGTGAGGACCCCGTAACAGAAATTGGGGGCTCGTTCAATTGACTCGGGGGCTCGAAATTGGGTCTGCGTCCGGGATCTAAAATTTCCTAAATTTAGTCCGAGAAAGAATTCCCTAACATTCCCAGAATTCCCAAATTTGGAACTTTTTCCAACATTCCCAAATTTTTCCAAAAAAAAAATAATAATAATTTCTTGTGTGAAGGTTAACAGGTGTTAACAGTAGTCACCATGGAGTTTGACACAGATAAGTTTACAGTGACCCCTAGTGAAGCACAGTTCAGAGCGTTAGTAAAATCGGACCTCTTGAAATTGGCCAAACATTTTAGCTTGGAGGTCCGAACTAATATGAAGAAGGCAAAGTTGCAGACAGTGGTGATACAATCTATGGTGGGATTAGGAACATGGGGAGAGGTAGCCCGGGATTGGTTACTTGAGGAACCAGAAGAGGTGGAGCTCCGGAAACTGGAGTTGCAATTGCAGAGCGAGGAAAGAAAAGCCGCAATGGAAAGAGAACTGCAGGAAAGGTTGGAAGACAAAAAAGCAGAGGAAAGGAGAGTGGAACGAGAACTCCAGGAAAGATTAAAAGCAGAGGAACGAGAACTCCAGGAAAGGTTAGAAGAGAAAAAAGCACAAGAAATAACCGAGGAAAGGAGAGTGGAAAGATAACTCCAGGAAAGAAGAGCAAAGGAACAAGCAGAGGAAAGGAGAGCTGCAAGGGAACTCGAAGCAGAGGAGAGAAAAGCCGACAGGGAGTTAAAGGACCGTGAAATGGCGTTTCAGCAGGAAATTAGACTCGAGGAGCTGGATGTATGAAAGAACGGGGAGAGGTACCATCAATGCCGACTGGTTCAACACCTAGTCAGAACACCTGGGATGTTGGCAGACATGTGAGGCTGGTTCCACCTTTCAATGAAAAGGAGGTAGCCAAGTTTTTTCCACACTTTGAGAAAGTGGCTCGACAGTTAAACTGGCCTGAGGAGTACTGGTCCATACTAGTGCAAAGTGTTCTGGTGGGTAAAGCTCAAGAGATTTATTCGGCTTTACCGATTGACCAATGTGCAGATTACGAGGTATTGAAGAAACACATTCTCAAAGCCTATGAATTGGTCCCGGAAGCTTACCGGCAAAAAATCCGGAATGCCAGGAGGAGGGAGAGTGAGACCCATGTGGAATTTGCCAGAGTGAAGGAAACCATGTTTGATAGGTGGTGTGATTCAAAAGGAGTTGGGAAAGACTTCGAACTGTTGCGACAATTGATCCTGGTGGAGGAATTCCAACAGTGTGTCCACGAGGACATTAAAGTTCATCTGGAGGAAAGGAAAGTACCAAAGCTGTATGAGGCAGCCACCATGGCAGATGACTATGCCTTAACACACAGGATGGGGTTCCACAAACCGAACTTCTCGCCCAGACCTAGCCAGGGGAGCTACGGTACATCAGGGGTGGAGAATGAAAATACATGGGGGCGGCCTCGGGATGAAAATGAGGTCCACTTTGACACCACGACTTCTAGAAATCAGAAGACTGCGGTTCCAAGACAGAGTTTTTGCCATAAACCTGGACACTGGATGTCCAACTGTTATGCTCTGGGAAAGGAAAATCAGGAGCGGAGTTCGACTAGTACGACTCCAAATGCGATGGCCATTGTGAGAAATCGCCCTCAAAAGGGTTACCAACCATCTATTTCCGAGGGGTTTGTGTCACTGGATGGAGCCTCGACTAACCGGAGACCGGTTAGGATATTGAGGGACACAGGAGCACATCAATCTTTAATGCTTGAAGGCATCTTGCCATGGTCCGAGGAGACGGCAACTGGGGATAGTGTTCGTTTACAGGGGATTGGTGGCTGTGTTAGTGCTCCACTTCGTGTCATCCATTTGGAGTCCGATTTGGTGTCAGGACCGGTCACCATCGGTTTCCAAGCCACGCTTCCTGTAGAGGGAGTATCGGTTGTTATAGGGAATGATTTGGCCGGTGGTCAAGTTTATGGTAACCCGATGGTTGTTAAAAAGCCCAGTAGGGAAAATAACACCACACCAGTTAGGGATGGTGACAAGTTTAGCAAGTTATTTGTAGGTGGACTGAACTTCAAAACAAAGGAAGATGTTTTGGAGTCTGCCGTCAGCAACTATGGACCGCTTTTGGAAGTGCTGCTGATAAAAGACAGGGAGACACGAAAGTCAAGAGGGTTTGGCTTTGTCACGTTTGAAAACTCAAAGGACACCAGAGAGGCAGAAAAGGATCTGAATAGCAAGGAGTTGGAGGGTCGGACCATCACAGTAGGGAAGGCATTTCCTAGGGGTCGAGGGGGCTACAGAGGAGGACCACGGAGTAGTCGTGGTGGTGGCCGCAAGCGATATTATTATGGAGGCTTCCAGAGTTATGACAGCTCCCGAAGGAAGGATTATCAGAGCAGTGGCCGAGAAGGAGACCACCAGTCAGGTGACTACTGTGACAATGGTCCCACCGTAATTATTAGGAGTCCGGAAAAGTTGAAGCACTGAATGCTGCGGAGCCGCCGAGCCAATATTCCTACACGGACTAACCGTGAACGCCACGTTCCTAAAGGCGTCCAGGTAGTGAACTTTCCTCCCCGGACTAACCGTGAACTCCACGTTCCTAAAGGCGTCCATGCAGTGAATACTTCCAGGCCTCACCAACCAACCACCATGGAACCTGGCTTTCAGCTCGGCCTCCCGGGGAAAGTGCTATAGATTTGCTGGCCTTTGGGTTTTTGATCACAACCCCTTAACCTTCATTCAAGAGAAACTAGAAGTAAAAATCAGAGGGGCAGGGACAATGTCGTTGTTGACGCTTGGTCCAGAGGGAATTAACTTTGGAAAGCTCTGGGGGTTGTGTAAAATTTTGTCGCTTTATTTTTGGGGAAGGTTGAATATTGTTGCCCACGGGGATTGCTGATTTGGGTTGTGAATTTACTTTTGCTTGTTTAAAGAGGGCATGCAAAGAAAGTTTTCGCTGTGTTCAAACTTTCTTTCTTGAGGGGGGGAAGTGTTACGGATTCGGCCCTAATGATTGTTGTTATGATTATTGTTGTTGGTTCTAACTATTCTGGTGATTGTGGTTGAAGGGAAAGGGTTATTATAGTTAAAATGTTTAAAAGCGCTCATGATAAAATAATACCGGAAATGACATAGTGGGCCGGAAGAGGTCGAGGGAAGAGGAGGAGGACGTGAAGAAAAGAAAAAAGGAGGGGTTCTGACGAAGCTCCGCACCTGGCGTTGGCGAGCTTACATGGCGAGAGAACTTTGAGTCCGGGAAGGGAATCTTGAGCGATTGGTGATCGCTGGAATTGTGGAAAAGCCGGCGAAGCCAGGTACAGGTGTGATTCCGGAGAATCTTCGCCTAGCAGCGACGGCTCAAGGACGAGCTAGCCGCCATTACCGGGACCTCGCGCGGTGTTCGCGGAACCTGGGTTAGCCGCATCCGCGGGTCCCGCCATCTGGTGATTTACCGAAATAGGTGTGTGCACGAAAGCGGCGTCGGAAGATTGCCCTGCGGTTTGTTGACTGAATGGGGAAGGTGCACATCCGGATCGCTTATTTGGGATTCCCTGTCCACGGTCAGGTTGCTGTTGGATTAGACCACGTGACGGTCCATACCTTGCCTACACCGCCGTACTCGCCTCTTCGTGTCTTCGCCTCATTTCCGTTGAGTTATAGAGACATTGAAGGGTTAGGCTCCATTCACTGGGAGCACGGATCACTGCCAAGCTGCTGCTGAGCTGGGACTGGGATCTGTGAGTCTATGTTACTTAATAAGGTGGTACCATCTGGAGATTAATTGTATGACTGATTGCTTTCATTGCTGTATGGTTTCCTGCGTGCTTTTAATACAATCTGTTCATTTATAATCTTTGGGTGTGGTTCCACTATTGATTTGTTTTGACACCGGATAACATATTTTTTTCTGCCGGGGCTCCTCGCGGGGTTCGGAGTTTTACCGAGACCAGGAGATCGGTGAGGACCCCGTAACCGTAGTTCCTATGGACTGATTATCATGGAAGTGTTATTTTATGGATCAACAGTATTGCCTTATTAGTGGTACACATTGTTAAATACGCACATGAAACAAAACAAAATGCCAAGTAATATAAAGTTGCAGCAGTTTTATTGTCACAGTTGTGTCAGCTTCAAAACATATTGTTATGTCGGTAGGGTAGTGATATGTAGAGCCAGATAGATCTGTGCAGGTAACGTGCTTCATCTGTCGCGGTAAGGAATCTGACCTTGTAATAAGTTTCATGTGTAGGCGTTTTGTCGGTTAAGAGTATATCTGTGAGCATACCAGGATGTTCGAGTGATAAGTAGCGTAGGGATTAAAGATTAAAGCCCCTGTATGTCTCACCTGGTCAGCCAAACCTTTGTCCCTTTTGGCACCGCAACCACTTAGACACTTAGGTAGGATATTTATTGCAACACTAAATAACTCCCTTCCCTGACATGACATTGGAAGACGAACAGGCAAAAGGAAACCAGGCCAGGACACTGCCGCATGGCCGCCACCAATTACACCTCCGACAGGCCTAACCACATTGGGTGCCACGCGCTATCACCACGCTACACGCTACATGCTATCACCACGCTACATGCTACGAGCTATCGCCACGCTACGATCTTGTGATTGGTCGGCGCGCTGGGCGAGAACATCCAGCCAACGAGTGCGAGAGGCGCGAAGCTGGAAGGTTCGGTGGAAGTCGCTGGTTGGTAGCGCGCCAAGGCTGACGTCACCAAAAAGGTTATTTAAGAGAGCGCCGAACGCCATTTTTTAGTTGGTCTGGAGAGTCTCTTGCGGTTCGTGCTCTTGTTTGCGCAGCTAGCCTTTTTGGACATCCGGCGCTTCGTCTTGCGCAGCCCGAGTTGAGTTCAGATATAGCCTGAGTGGAGTTTGCTTGTTTCTTGCACGTTTGCTTCGGGAGAGCTGACTGGGATGGGGTAGGCCGATCGTGTGGGAAGATCGACCTCGCTTGGAGCCGCTAGCCTGCGTTGGACGCGCGGTGCTTTTCCTGCTGTGGGACCTCATGGTGCTTGGAGCAGTGCTTCTGCTTGGAGCGGTGCTCGGTGCTTTGGAGCTTGGTGCACGGACCTCGTGAGTGGCGGGAGGCTTGGAGCGGGGTCTGGTGGCGCACGAGCGGGGCCGAGCGGGGCCGTGTTACACTGCAAGACGACAAGACCAGATAAGACTGCACACTACATTACCCATTTCCCCCAAACATAACGAACGTTTTTCTTTTGGTGATTCTTATCCCTCATTTGTATTTGAGGTCTGTGTGTGTGGGGACGTCCTGATTAGGAATTAGGTTTATCGTCACGTTTCCTTGTCCCGATTCCTATTGTGAATAAATCCTTGTATTATTTTGCTGTACATACTTGAACGCAGTTTTCCGTATGATTGATTTAATAGGTACGGCTGCAGGGCTCTCGCGCCCCCCTCCATCCCGCGCGCTTTGGTGTAGCTTTTTGGTTCCGGAGTCCGCCATTGAGTTTTCGCCTCAGGAGTTAAGGCCTTCGCGATCGGCTTCTGTGACCGTCTGATGTTAATCAAAGACGGCCGCGCGACAATTGGTAGTCAGTAGTGGGATTAAACCCTAAAAAAAGAATTGGTGTCAGGCAGTAGGGATTCGAACCTAGCGGATAATTTTTTTGTCCAGAAGTAGCGAGTCGACGCCGGCTGGGTGAAAAACCCCGCCCAGCATTTGGAACCGAAATTTTCATAGTCGAGGTGGAGAAATTTGTATAGTCGATTGGACATACAAAGCGCGATATCGCGTGTTCGACAAATTTAAATTTTGTTTTGGAATTAAAATAAATACACATGCGGGAAACGACCTTCCTCAAAGCGGATGTCGGAGGTCAGTGAAATGGAGGTGCGTAGCGAGGCTTCTGTCAGTTTAGGGAGTGAGCTGGAAATAGGGGAAATGGAGGTTATTCTTGGAACCTCCCCCGTCCGGAGCACCAACTTATCCCCCTCCCCTACCGGGGAGCCGGGAGCAATTGGAGCGGTCCCGATGCCCGACCTGATGTGGATACAAATGATGAGGGAAATGAGAGATAGCATAATAAGGGCTCAGAGTGAGAAAAGTGAGCGAGCCAGTCGGGAATTGAACAACAAAATCGAAGGAATGGATAACAACATGAGGGAAATAAGGAATGACATGAATGCCCAAACCGGAAAAATTGGGGGATTGAACAATGATATGGAGGGATTAAATTAAAAGATGGAGTCCCAGGGGAGTGAACTAAACGGAGAAATGAAGAGATTTGGTGCCATCGGGGCACAGGAGAAGCCAAGGGTGGCAGAAATTCAATCGGAATGGGGGGAAGGCAAATTGGGAATTGCACCAGGAACGGCATGATTGTGAAGGGGTGAAAGGGGAATGTCAACAGGTGAGCGTGGAGTGCCAAGAGGTGAAGGGAGAATTAAATTGTAACGGAGGATGTTTCCCATCTGCTGGCTTGGAGGTTTGTCGGGACCGGGTAGATGTCACAACACCCCAACCGGGAAATTAATTCGAATCCTTGCAGCACCAGGGCGGTGGTGCAGAGCAAGAGGGGGTAGAGGTATTGGGGGTCCGTGTAATGGAGCCAAACCGGGTATTTATTGGGGATATTGTGGAAGACCTGTCGGAGCCGGAATTGATGGGGGATGATGATTAGGATGATGTGATTCAGCGGCTGGGGACCTGGGACAGTCCCATGGAGGTAGAGGTTGACCAGGCCCAAAGGAGCCTGGGTGATGAGGTGAGTTGGTCCGAGGAGGTGGTTGAGGTGACCAAGGGGACCCTCACCACGAACACAAATTGGGTGCAAGAGGCTCCGAAATTGGACAACCAGCTGGGGGAAGTGTGTTGGCTCCGGGCTGGATTTGGACCTTGGAAGATCGGGGGATCGAGCCTCTGAAGAGTTGATCCCCGTAGGGAATGTGGCCAGCTTCAGGGAGGGGTAGAACAACCTGTGATAGAGGTTGTTACCTGCAGCTACGGTGATTGGACACCTGGGGCCAAAATTTTTAAAATAAAATCTAAAATAAAATTAAAATGGCAAATTGATTTGGAGCAGCCGTGGTTGGAGTTGGTCCCCGGGCTGTGGAATTCCGACCACGAGAGGTCATTGGGGATGGCCTCGGGCAAAATTTGCCCCTTTCGAAATTTGGGGATGCCAGCCAGCTGGGGGGCTGTGCTGGCGAGATTTGGACGTGGGGTCCAGCCATGGGTGGCATGGTAGGACCTGGGCCCCACGGGGGGTCTGGTGGAGTGTGGCATCCCTTGTCCGTCGGGGCACCATCCGAGCGGGTGGCTCAGGCCGGCAGGGTCACTGGACCCTGGTGGGGGTTAAGACCTCCAGGGGGTCCGAGGTAGTTTCTCAAGCCTGGGATGGCATTTATTGAGGACCACTAGTGGGAGGTGTTGTGGGTCGCGCTTTGGTGGTGGCACCATGGACGGCCAACGTGCGCCTGATGTAGTGACCACCCGGGCATGCGGCCTGGCACCCTCTCCCTGAGACTCTGGGACAGCCGGCATGTGGAGACCTGACATGCTGTGTTGGTCTGTGGACACGGGTCAAACCGAATGGACAGGAATGAGACAGCCTGCCGGACAACCATTGGGGCATCTGTGGAACGTGATGGTGTGAGAGTGACCTCCCACAGATGTTCCGTTATGATTTATGGACTCTCGGTTTGGGAAGGGAGCCATGGGTTTGATGAATCGGGAATTGGTAACGTGCCGAGCATATGGGCGATGCTCGGCTGGCATGTGTATGGCAAAACATCTTTCTTTGGTGAAATGAGTGAATTGTGGAAAATGTTTGGCATGGGTAATCTGTGGGTTAGATGCAAATTTAAGGGTGAATTTTGTGAAGATAAATGGTGGACACTGTACAGTGACGCCATTATTGATCCAGGTGTGTTAGACCAAAGTGTTGGAGGCTGTGATAAAATTGACAGGGTTGCAGGACACAGCTTTCAACTGGTTGCGGGGGCAACTGTGCCGATATTTGGGATGCGGGATCATGGGGATGTAGTTGTGTGGTCTGAGGGTCAACGTGGTGCTATGGGTGTCCGAGGTGTGTGGACCATGTCTTCTGGGTGGGTCTCCTGGTGGAGCATGGCTGTTGACTGGACCTTGGTGTGGTCAAGTGTGGGTGAGCACTGGGGGGCTGCAGTTCTGTGGACTGGGGGATGAGGGCGGCATAGGTGACGTGAGGGGAATGCCACGCACTGCGACCGTCTCCCCCAGGGCCGAGGTTGTGTGTGCGGTAGTGTTTGTGGTGGCAGCAGGTGCTCACCACATTGGCCAGCTGGGGCTGGTGCAGTCGTGTTCCTTGCAGGGGGGCCGAAGGATGGATGGTGGGTCGCACCCTTGTGGACACTCATGGGCCATGTTCGCGTTTTGACTGCTCACCTTGTCCCGATGACCCTTGCACGGTAGAGGTGCGGAGCTGTCGTGGCCACAGGTAGTTGTGCAGTGATAATCACCGTTGGATGTGGATCCACATACCTGCCAGTATAGTGGGGACCCAAGGATAAATTTTGGGATTTTGAGGGTGGATTGCACTTTGGACCTGACCAACCGGAAGTTACCTGTACATCAAGGTAGAGGTAAGGCCTTGATGTTTACTGTCCCAGGCTTCAGGACTTGCTTGTGGAAATTTTGGGGACAAGTAATTTGGAGTTGGGAGGCGGGTGAGAGTGATGACATGGCCGGTGAGGGGGATGGATTGTGTGCCGCACAGAGTCTTGTGGGTGGCGTTTGTGTTAGTGTTGTAGTTATGTGTTTTGATGTGGTCGTGAGAGTGGAGACTGAGGATGAGTGGTGATTATTGGAAATGTGCTTTTGGAAATGTGTAATGGTAAATGTGAATTGGGGGATTTCACATGCAGCAGGCCATGGCAAGCCTTGTAACATTTTTTACACCATCTTTGGAATTGTGCTGAGTTGTGTGAGAATTGAATGGCAGCGGGGGAGGAAGTGTGTTTTGGGGTCTTGTGGGTGGGGAAGGTGTGTGTGTCCGCAGGTACGGATCAAGCTCTGAGGAGCGATGCCTGCGGCCCCCATCTGCAGCAATTACCCATGGCAGCCAGTGGTATCTGGAAATTGGAGCTCGTCAGTGGAGGGTCTGGTTGGGCGCCATGGGGTAAAGGAGTCCCCCGGTGACCCGTGTTGCTGCGCTGAAGCAGGAGGCCACGGAGGAGCCTGGTGTGTGGACACCCTCACCGGCGAGGTAATGGCGGAAAGGGCTGTTGGGCTGTCACGGGGCCAAGAGGTAAAGTGGGGGGGTGGGGGCAATGAACTTGTGTGTCGGTTGACTTGTGTTTGGGACTGCGGGCACCACAGCCTGAAGCGCCCCCACCCTCTTGTTGTGTGGTGCCTCCCCGCTGCCTAGTTTAGTTACGCACACACATGTATATGACATCAATGCCATGGTCCTGCGGGGGGGGGGGGGTGAAATACGTGCTTGGTTATGATTTTGTGTGTAAGGAGTTTTGAAATGAGAATGAGTGGTTAAGGGGTTTGTGTCGAATGAATGTGGGCGAAATCCACCGAGCCGTCACTCACCTTTAACATCTGGACAGGGCCCGCGGAAATTTAGGGGTGCATTGAGGATGGCCCCGCAGGTAAGGTTGTGTCTTGTGGCATCCACCGGGGGACACGGTCTGTAGACTGTGGTTGTACAAATGTTTAGAATTTTGGAATTTTGTAAGTTTGGTTAAGTTTGTGGTGAAGTTAGTTGTTGAGTGTTGTTTGTTTCCTCCCTCCGCAGGAACAACGAAATGATTGTAAATATTTGATTGCATCATTGTTAAGGGGATGAGAATGTTAAGAAGCACAGGTAGGAAGTCTGACTCACTTCCCACAGCCCTCCTGAATTATTTCATAGGTTAATTAAGTGTGAGACAGTAAGTGTTAAGGCTGGGATGGTAGCGCTTGCAGTGAACCTTGCAGGAGCTATGCTTCCGGGGGAGGGGGGGGGCTGTGTTATGTCGGTAGGGTAGTGATATGTAGAGCCAGATAGATCTGTGCAGGTAACGTGCTTCGACTGTCGTGGTAAGGAATCTGACCTCGTAATAAGTTTCATGTGTAGGTGTTTTGTCGGTTAAGAGTAAATCTGTGAGCATACCAGGATGTTCGAGTGATAAGTAGCATAGGGATTAAAGAATAAAGCCCCTGTATGTCTCACCTGGTCAACCAAACCTTTGTCCCTTTTGGCTACGCAACCACTTAGACACTAAGGTAGGATCTTTATTGCAACACGAAATAACTCCCTTCCCTGACATGACATTGGAAGACGAACAGGCAAAAGGAAACCAGGCAGGACACCGCCGAATGGCCGCCGCCAATTACACCTCCGACAGGCCTAACCACATCGGGTGCCACGCGCTATCACCATGCTACACGCTACGTGCTATCACCACGCTACGGTTCTGTGATTGGTCGGTATGCTGGGCGCGAACCTCCAGCCAACGAGTGCGAGAGGCGAAAGGCTGGAAGGTTCGATGGAAGTCGCTGGTTGGTAGCGCGCCAAGGCTGACGTGACCGAAAAGGTTATTTAAGAGAGCGCCGAACACCATTTTTGAGTTGGTCTGGAAAGTTTCTTGCGGTTCGTGCTCTTGTTTGCGCAGCTAGCCTTTTTGGACATCCGGCGCTTCATCTTGCGCAGCCCGAGTGGAGTTCGCTTGTTTCTTGCACGTTTGCTTCGGGAGAGCTGACTGGGACGTGGTAGGCCGATCGTGTGGGAAGATCGACCTCGCTTGGAGCCACTAGCCTGCATTGGACGCGCAATGCTTTTCCTGCTGTGGGACCTCATGGTGCTTGGAGCAGTGCTTCTGCTTGGAGCGGTGCTCGGTGCTCTGGAGCTTGGTGCACGGACCTCGTGAGCGGCGGGAGGCTTGGAGCGGGGCCTGGTGGCATGCGAGCGGGGACGAGCGGGGCCGTGTTACACTGCAATAATTCCGTGCACCAGTGGGTGGCGCGAGCGTCCGGGCGTGGAAACGCAGCTCGGGCCATGCCCGGAGCGAAGGCGTGACGAGGCGCAGGGTTGAACTGAGGACATGCCCCGCCTTTCGGCCGACCGGCCACGCCCGGGGGCAAGGCGTGGCTTCGGGACATATATGCGGGCTCGATAGTCGAGCCCGCCCAGTGCTTACGTGCGAGCTGTTAATAAAGCATTTCAGTTTGTACAACGCGTTGTGGCCTACCTTCTTGGCAAACGAATCGTGTGTGCACAGCACCACAATATCCTATATCATATATCTATATATCTATGATATATCATATCATATATCATTTTCCGGTTGTGTACCCTGGTTAGAATAGGTACACCATATCCCTGCATGCCGTAAGAGGCGACTAAGAGGGTTGGCGTCAGGAAGGGCATCCGGCCATTAAAAAACATTGCCTCAAAAAGAGAACGATGACAATTACAACTACATATGGGCAGGGTACAGCCCGAAGTGGAGATCGGTTTCTGAGGTTTGGGACATGGAATGCAGGGACAATGGCAGGGAGATCAGGAGAAGTGGTGGAAGTATTGGTCAGAAGAAGAGTGGACATATGTTGTGTGCAAGAGATGAGATGGCAGGGAAGTGGTGTGAGAATGGTGAAGGGTAGGCAGGGACAGAAATACAGGTTTGTGTGGCAAGGGTGCCCGGAGGGCGTGAATGGTGTTGGTGTCCTGTTTTCTGAGGAGTTTGTAGACAGTGTGGTGAGTGTGACGAGAGTGAGTGATAGGTTGATGATGGTGAAAATGATGATTGGAAAGCTCTTGGTGAACGTCATCTCGGGATATGCTCCGCAGGTTGGTCGGAGCGATGAAGAGAAGGACAAGTTCTGGTGTGCGATAGAGAAGCTGATGGAAAACGTGAAAGATGAGGAAGTTGTTGTGGTTGGAGGAGACCTAAATGGACATGTGGGAAGGAGTATGGACGGTTTTGAGGGAGTTTATGGGGGTTACGGATATGGTGTGAGAAATTTTGGGATTTTTGGGAATTTGGGAGATTTGGGAGAAGGTGAAGGGATTTTGGAGTTTGCTGATGGAGCTGATTTGTTGATTTGTAATACTCAGTTCCAGAAAGGGGATAATAAGCTTGTTACATACACGTCAGGTGGGTCAACGACAACCGTTGACTACCTGATGGTGCGTAGGCGAAATAGGGGGCACCTCCGGAACACAAAGGTGATCCCGGGGGAGGAGGCTGTTTCACAGCACCACTTGGTTGTCTGTGACATAAGGGTGAAAGGTGCGAGGAGAGCTCGGCGGGTGAAGTACCAACCGAGAATGAAAGTGCGGAGGTTGAAAGAGGTGACAGTAAGGGAGGCATGAAAAGAGAGGCTCAGTAGGGTAGAGGATGATGTGGTTGAGCTTGAACGTGGTTGGATGTCAATGAAAGATAGTCTGTTGGGAGCCCTTTGTGAGGTATGTAGATGGACAAAAGAACCAAGGAGGCACTCGGAAACATGGTGGTGGGATGATGAAGTTGGAAAGAGGATTGACGAGAAGAGGAAGAAGTTCAAGGAGTGGCAGAAGGCGAAGGGTACGGGAGCAGAAAAAGCAGAGCATGAAAGTTATAAGGCAGCCAAGAAGGCTGCAAAGAAAGAGGTAGCAAAGGCGCAGGAGGCATGTAGGAAAATGTTCGGAGAATGCTTGGTTTTGGAAGAGGGTCAGAGAGTGGTATTCAGGATTGCAAAGCAGATAGCGAAAGAGAGGTGTGATGTGATGGGGGTGAGCTTCTTGAAGGATTAAGTGGGAGAAATCGTTGTGGACCCAGATGGAATTAAAGGAAGATGGAAAAGATATATGGAAATGCTGTTGAATACAGAGAATGAATGGGATGGCAACATAGAGAGTAACCCAGTTTTAGGACCGGCAGAGAAGATAACTGAGAAGGAAGTTGAGGAAGCGATAAAAGCAATGAAGATTAGAAAAGCGGGAGGGCCGACGGGAGTTGTGGGAGATATGTTGAAGGCAGCAGGAAGTTGGGGTGTGAAGAGAATGACAGAGATCTGTAATCTGGTGGTGAAAGAAGGCCGCATTCCAGTGGATTGGGAACTGAGTACCCTCGTCCCTCTATACAAGGGGAAAGGTGACCCTCTGGAGTGTGGCTCGTACCAAGCGATAAAGTTATTGGAGCATGGAATGATGGTATTGGAAAGGGTGTTGGAGAGGAGGTTCAGGAAGAAGGTGAAGATCGTTTGCAGTTTGGATTTATGCCAGGAAGAGGAATGACAGACGAACTCTTTATTGTGAGGCAGTTGCAGGAGAAGCACATGGAGAAGAGGAAGAAGTTGTTTCTTGGGGTTGTTGATCTGGAGAAAGCATTCGATAGGGTTCCATGTGAAGTATAGACATGGGCACTGAGGAAGTTAGAAGTGGAGGAATAGTTGATCAGAGTAGTGATGGCAATGTTCAAAAGAGCGCGCACAGCTGTAAGGACGAAGGACGGGAACAGTGGTGAGTTTGAGGTGAAGGTGGGGGTGCATCAGGGGTCGGTACTAAGTCCACTACTATTTGTAGCTGCGATGGAGGTGCTGGCTCAGAACGTAAAGGAGGGTTTACCGTGGGAGTTGTTGTATGCAGATGATCTGGTGTTGATTGCGGAAAGTATGGATGGACTGAAGGAAAAGATGAACAAGTGGAAGGATTGTATGGAGACAAAAGGTCTGAAGGTGAATATAGGAAAGTCGAAGGTGATGGCAAGTGGTAAAGCATGTGGTGAGGTGGAAAGAACTGGGAAGTGGCCATGTGCTGTGTGCAGGAAGGGTGTCGGAGTGAACTTCATTCAATGTACAATGTGTGCTGAGTGGGTTCATCAAAAATGAAGTGGTCTGAGAGGGTCATTAACCAGTGTTGCAGCTACATTCAAATGTAAGATGTGCACAGAGCTGCAGATGGAGGAAATGTTGAGTTGGATCTTGGAGACGGCGTGAAGCTGGAAGGTGTGAAAACATTTTGCTACCTCGGAGACATGCTGAATGGTGAAGGTGGATCAGACTCGGCAACGGTTGCTAGAGTGAGATGTGCATGGAAGACGTTTCGGGAACTGAGTGGCGTGCTGATGAGGAGGGGAGTGTCGTTGAAGCTGAAGGGAAAGGTGTATGCTGCATGTGTGAGAAGTGTTGTGATTTATGGGAGCGAGACATGGGTCATGAATGTGGAGCAGCAACGAAGGCTGGAAAGGGTAGAAATGCGAATGGTTCGGTGGATGTGCGGAGTATCGTTGAGAGTGAGGAAGACAAATGATGATTTGCGAAAGATGATAGGAATAGAGCCTGTGATTGATGCTGTGAAGAGGGACAGGTTGAGATGGTTTGGTCATGTGTTGAGGAAGGATGAAAGTGACTGGTTGAGAAGAGTGATGGAAATGAATGTAGGAGGAAGTAGAGGACGGGGAAGACCGAGAAAGACTTGGCTAAAGATGGTCGACGAAGAAATGCGGGCAAGGGGGTTAACAAGGAGAGATGCAGAAAATAGGGCAAAATGGAGAAGATTGTCATGGGGATCGCAAGGCTAACCCCCGCTCTAACAGGGAAAATTCCCATAAAATGCATGTTGTTGTTGTTGTTGTTGTATATCATATCATAATATGATATATATATATATCATATATGACATATCATATATATCTATGATATATCATATCTATCTATCATCTATCTATCTATCATCCATCTATCTATATATGTACCTATCTATCATATCTATCTATATATCATCTTTGATATATCATAATATGATATATCATAGTAAATATCCGGGATACCCCATAATCGTGTTATTACCATGTCGGCCGCCATGTTGTTAAGCAATGCCAAGTAATCCGTTCCGTTGAAGTGTATATGCTTGAGTACTTTGAATCAAGCAAGCCGCTTTGGAAGCAAAAGCAAGCTGCTGGATAACGGAAAACATTCTTCTAAAGCTGAGGTTATTAACCTGGGGTATCCATACCCCTTGGGGGTATGGGGACCAAATTCTGGGGGTATGGGACTCGTAATAAATTATAATAATAAAGTGTAATAAATTCAATGAAATATCAACTTTAAATATATATTTAAATATAAATATATATATTTCAAAACAAATTATATTTATATAATTATATTTCAAACAAATATAAATTCAATTTTCTAATAAAATTCGAATAAATCAACTATACGCCCCGGGCGATTACAATGCATGATTGACATGACAATGAGATCATTTACATTGCGATTAGGGCGGGTCAAAGTTCACACTGAGCCAATGTGCTGTTACGTAATGTAGGCCCTACTTACGTGAGATTGTAGTGTTACGTGTTCCTCCCCGACCTCCTGGTCTCGGTATACCTCCGAACCCCGGGAGGAGCCACGGCAGAAAAATATATGTTATTCTGTGTCGAAATCAATATGGAAACCACACCAAGAGTTATCCACAACCAAAGAATATATTAAAGAGTACACAGGAATCACGATACAACAATGTTAGCAATCAACCATACAATCACTATCTTAGGATGGTACCATCTTCTCTAGTAACCTAACTCAAACTCACGGCACTCCCAGGGAATGGAACAGAGCACTCCTCAATGTCTCTATAACACAGAGGGGATCCTGGCGAAGAGGCGATGAAGCGAAGACGCGATGAGGCGAGCAAGGAGGTGTAGGCAAGGCATGGACCGTCACGTGGTCTAATCCAACACCAAACTGGCAGTGGAAAGGGAATCCCAAATACGTGATCCAGACATGCACATTCACCATTCAGTCAACGAACCGCAAGGCAATCTTCAGACACCGCTTTAGTGCACACCCATCCCCGGCAGCCCACCAGAGGGGGGGACCAGCTGACGCGACAAAACCTTTTTCAGCGAACGACGCGCGAGGTATAAAATGGTGGACGGCTCTTACTCGAGCCAAAGCCTCGAGGCGAGGATTCTCCGGAACCTCACGCCTGTACCTGACTTCGCAGTCTTTTTCACTACTCCAGCGATAACACCAATCGCACGAGATTCCTTTCAAGGACTCAAAGTTCACTCGGGATGTACGCTCGACCACGCTAGGTACGGAGCTTCTTCAAACGCGTCTTTGCACTTCTTCCTCTTCCCCTCTTCTTCTTCCTCTTCTCTATCGTCGTCTTCCGGTGCTCGCTCCTGTTTCCTGTCTCGTTTTTCCATGAGCGCTTTTAACCTTTTAACCACAATAACCATTTCCTTTAAACAACAATAACCATAATCGCCGTTTCCTTCAAACTCCAATAATAATAATACTACATAGAACCAGAAGGGTTTCAAGTGAATGAAAACCATCACAGCGGAAGGGATGAATCCGTAACACTTCCCCCCCTCAAGAAAGAAAGTTCAAACCTCGTGAAAACTTTCTTTGCAGGCAAACTCTTTAAACAAACAAAAGTAAACTCACACCCCAAATCATCAATTCCCATGGGCAACAATAATCAATATCTCCCAAAAATAAAGCAACAACACTTCAAACAACTTACAGAGATTTCTAAAGTTAATTCACTCTGGACAAAGCGTCAGCCACGACATTGTCCCTGCCCTTTACATGTTCAATTTCCCAGTTAGACTCCTGCAAAGCCAAACTCCATTTCCGCACCCTCTGATTTCACTTTTAGTTTCTTTTGAATGAAGGTTAAGGGGTGGTGATCAAAATTCCAAAGCCAAAGTCAATCTACAGCACTTTTTCCGGGAGGCCGAGCTGAGAGCCAGGTTCCATGGTGGTTGGATGGTGAGGCCTGGAAGTATTCACTACATGGACGCCTTTAGGAACGAGGAGTTCACGGTTAATCCATGTAGGAAAGTTCACTACAAGGACGCCTTTAGGAACGTGGAGTTCACGGTTAATCCATGTAGGAAAGTTCACTACATGGACGCCTTTAGGAACGTGGCGTTCACGGTTAATCCATGTAGGAATCTTGGCTTGGCTGCTCCGCAGCATTCAGTGCTTCAACTCCTCCGAACTTTCACAATAATCACGGTTGGACCGCTTGTCACTGTAGTCACATGAATAGCGGTCTCCTTCTCGGCCACCACTCTGACAATCCTTCCTTCGGGAGCTTCCGTAACTCTGGGAGCCTCCATAATAATATTGATTGCGGCCACCACCAAATCTACTACTCCATTGTCCTCCTCTGCAGCCCCCTCAACACCTATGAAATGCCTTCCCTACTGTTATGGTCCGACCCTCCAACTCCTTGCTATTCAGATCCTTTTCTGCATCTCTGGCGTCCTTTGAGTTTTCAAACGTGACAAAGCCAAACCCTCTTGACTTTTGGGTCTCCCTGTCTTTTATCAGCAGCACTTCCAAAAGCGGTCCATATTTGCTGAAGGCCGACTCCAGAACGTCTTCCTTTGTTTCGAACTTCAGTCCCCCTACAAAGAGCTTGCCAATATTGCCTCCATCCCTGACTTGCATGTGCTGCCACTTAGTTTCAGGGTACTTCCTCTTCTCTTCAGGGCGCTTCCTACTAGGCTTTTCAACAAACATCGGGTTACCAGAAACTTGACCACCAGCCAAATATTCCCGATAACAAAAGATACTCCCTCTACAGGAAGAGTGGCTTGTAAACCTACGGTGACCGGTCCTGACACCAAATCAGACTCCAAATGGATGACATGAAGTGGAGCTCCAACACAGCCACCAATCCCCTGTAAACGAACACTATCACCAGTTGCCGTCTCCTCTGACAATGGCAAAATGCCTTCAAGCATTAAAGATTGATGTGCTCCTGTGTGCGTCAATACCCTAACAGGTCTCGGGTTAGTCGAGTCTCCATCCAGTGACACAAACCCCTCTGAAATAAATGGTTGGTAACCCTTTTGAGGGCGATTTCTCACATTTGCCATTGCATTCGGAGTTGTACTCGTCTAACTCCGCTCCTGATTTTCCTTTCCCAGAGCATAACAGTGGGACATCAAGTGTCCTGGTTTATGGCAAAAAGCGCAAATAGGCCCGGAGGAGAACCTTGTGGTCTGCCTCGAGCCCCCCGGAAGATAAGTCTGCCTTGGAACTGTTGTCTTCTGATTTCTAGAAGTCGTGGTATCAGAGTGGTCCTCATAGTCATCTCGAGGCCACCCCCATGAATTTTCGTTCTCCGCCCCTGATGTACTGTAGTTCCCCTGGCTAGGTCTAGGCGAGAAGTTAGGTTTGTGGAACCCCATCCTGTGTGTTGAGGCATAGTCATCTGCCATGGTTGCTGCCTCATACAACTTTGGTACTTTTCTTTCCTCCAGATGTACTTTAATGTCCTCGTGGACACACTGTTGGAATTCCTCCACCAGAATCAATTGTCGCAATAGTTCGAAGTCTTTCCCAACCCCTTTTGAATCACACCACCTATCAAACATGGTTTCTTTCATTCTGGCAAACTCCACATGGGTCTCACTCTCCCTCTTCCTGGCATTCCGGAATTTTTGCCTGTAAGCTTCCGGGACCAATTCATTGGCTTTGAGAATGTTTTTCTTCACTATCTCATAATCTGCACATTGGTCAATCGGTAAAGCTGAATAAATATCTTGAGCTTTACCCACCAGAACACTTTGCACTAACATGGTCCAGGACTCCTCAGGCCATTTTAGCAGTTGAGCCACTTTCTCAAAGTGTGAAAAAAAAATTGGCTACCTCCTTTTCATTGAAGGGCGGAACCAGCCTCACATGTCTGCCAACATCCCAGGTGTTCTGACTAGGTGTCGAACCAGTCAGCATGGATGGTACCTCTCCCCGTTCTTTCCTTAAATCCGGCTCCTTGAGTTTAATTTCCTGCTGAAGCGCCATTTCACGTTCCCTTAACTCCCTTTCGGCTTTTCTCTCCTCTGCTTTTTTCTCTTCTCACCTTTCCTGGAGTTCTCTTTCAACTCTCCTTTCTTCTGCTTGTTTCTCTTCGCGTTCTCGTTCCTGTGCTGCTCTTTCCTTTTCTGCTTTCCTTTCCTCTGCTCTTTCTTCTGCTTTTTTCTCTTCTAACCTTTCCTGAAATTCTCTTTCTTCTGCTTTTAACCTTTCCTGGCTCTGCAATTGCATCTCCAATATCCGGAGCTCCACATTTTCTTGTTCCTCGGGTAACCAATCCAAGGCTCCCTCTTCCCATGTTCCTTGTCCCACCAGAGATTCTATCACCAATCTCTGCATCTCTGCTTTCCTCATATTCGTTCGAACCTCCAAGCTAAAATGTCTGGCCAATACCAAGAGGTCCGATTTTAATAACGCTCTGAACTGTGCCTCACTAGGGGGTCACTGCAAACTTCTCTGCGTGAAACTCCATGGTGACTATTGTGAACACCTGTTAACCTTCACACAATAAATAAAATAAAATAAAATTTTTTGGAAAAATTTGGGAATGTTGGAAAAAGTTCCACATTTGGGAATTCTGGGAATGTTAGGGAATTCTTTCCCGGACTAAATTTAGGGAATTTTAGATCCCGGACGCACACCAAATTTCGAGCCCACGAGTCAATTGGACGAGCCCACAATTTCTGTTACGTGTTCCTCCCCGACCTCCTGGTCCCGGTATACCTCCGAACCCCGGGAGGAGCCATGGCAGAAAAATATGTTATTCCGTGTCGAAATCAATATGGAAACCACACCAAGAGTTATCCACAACCAAAGAATATATTAAAGAGTACACAGGAATCACGATACAACAATGTTAGCAATCAACCATACAATCAATATCTTAAGATGGTACCATCTTCTCTAGTAACCTAACTCAAACTCACGGCACTTCCAGGGAATGGAACAGAGCACTTCTCAATGTCTCTATAACACACAGGGTATCCTGGTGAAGAGGCGATGAAGCGAAGACGCGATGAGGCGAGCAAGGAGGTGTAGGCAAGGCATGGACCGTCACGTGGTCCAATCCAACACCAAACTGGCAGTGGAAAGGGAATCCCAAATATTCTCTGGAAAGGGAATCCAGACGTGCAGATTCACCGTTCAGTTAATGAACCGCAGGGCATTCTTCAGACGCCGCTTTAGTGCACACCCATCCCCGGCAGCCCACCGGAGGGGGAGACCAGCTGACGTGGCAAAACCTTTTTCAGCGAACGCCGCGCAAGGTCCAAAATGGCGGACGGCTCTTACTCGAGCCAAAGCCGCTAGGCAAGGATTCTCCGGAACCTCACGCCTGTACCTGACTTCGCAGGCTTTTTCACTACTCCAGTGATAACACCAATCACACGAGATTCCTTTCAAGTTATTGTGTGCAACTTTGGTTGTTTCTCGGTGTTTATCTTTCATAAATTGATCGTCTGTTTGCCGTGTCGTGAGCAAGGCCTTTGCCGCGTCACGAACGATTTGAAATCGAAGTTAAGTGATTGTTCCCATTTGTATTTTCGTTAAAACTGTATTTATTTATGGTGTTGTACGTATATTGTGTCCCGACGAAGATTTTTCGGTGCAAATCTTTCATACCTGTATTGAAAATCGTGTTAATTCGTGTCGTGTCTTGAGGCCTTGTACAGTGTGCACTGTACAACCTTGAGGCTTTGTTTTTCTATCAGCGGTCCGTCGTTTGTGATCCAATAACTTTCGTTCTCTGTATTCCCAGTCTTTTCACCCATAGCCTACTTCCTTGTGTAAATGTCAACTCAAAAAAAAAAAAAAAAAAAAACTTTTCCTTCTCTGTTCTCATTCGTTTATTCATTCTTATTCGTTCGTTCGTTCTTCGACCACGTGTTTCTCCCCCATTTCCCCAGATAGTTTTCACTCATTAACCTTCAATGTTTACACTTTCCCCTCAAGTTATGTATTCCGTCATATTTTATAACACCTTTTTCTTCTTCTTCTTTAAAAGGCTGCTTTCGACTTGCTCACCAAATCAATTCATCCCAAAAAAAATATCCATCTCCTATAGTGCCTTTTTTCTACATTCCCTAAACTCTCCTGCACTCCATCCTCCATCCAGCGTCCTTAAACGTATTTTTAACTCGAAGGTCACAAGAAACTCATTTTGCAATAAATGTTCGTTTCCCATAAATCGTACACTTTCAAAAATCCAATCTCACCCCTCCCCTCCAAATCTTCCCCATAATCCCTCCCCTCCAAATCTTCCCCATCACCCCTCCCCTCCAAATCTTCCCCATCACCCATCCCTTTCAAATCTCCCCCCTTGTCCCTTCCCTCCCAAACTCCCCCCTCACCCCTCCCCTTCAAATCTCCCCACCCTCATTGCTTCTCAATTTCCCCCCTCTCACTCGTTTCCTCAAAGCGTCCTCCCCGCTTCTTCCCCCTTCAAACTCTCACCTCAATCTCCCCCAACCTTCTGCCTCGCTCTTCCCCCTCCTCAAATAACACCTCATTGTGGCTCACCCAATCACCATCAAACCTTTTGTCCGCCCCATCCTTCCCTTTCTCCGAGCTATTCTGAAATCTCTGACACACCTTCAACAGCTCTCCCTACCTCTTCCACCTCTTCCACATCTTACCCTACCCCTCCTCCCCCCTGTTCTGTATCTGATGCTCCCCCTTCCTCTTCATTAACGGTATGGACCTCAAACATCCGGGGCCTTCGTTCAAACTTAACTGATCTCTCCATACAGGTTGCTTCTGTCAAACCAGACGTGATCTGCTTAACAGAAACTTTCCTCCTTTATGATGTCTCTGATTCCATAGTATCTCTCCCGGGCTACTCCCTCCTCCGGTATGATAGACCTGAGCCTCGTCCTGGAGGCGAGGTTGCTATCTTTATCAAAAACTCTCTTCCTCACTCGCCGTGCACTGCACTCTCTCCACCTCACCCCCAGGAATACCTCTGGCTACGGCTTCCCCTTCGCTCCCACCTCTTGTTCATATGTGTGTTGTACCGTCCACCAAACAGTGATGACTCCATCTACATCTCGCTGTCTGATGATATGGACCAACTTCTATCTACTCATCCCAACTCTCTCTTCCTCATATGTGGTGATTTCAACTGTCATCATGCCAGTTGGCTGGGTGTGGGTACCTCTCTCACCAGCCATGGCTCCTCAGCAAAGGACTTCTGCGACTCACTGGGACTGACACAATCTGTCAATTTCCCGACCCGGATCTCAGTCAACGGAACATCTTCTCTTCTGGACTTGGTTATGACTAACTTCCCTGAAAATGTCTGCTGCTCTTCTTCTGCTCCGATCGGATAATCTGATCATGTCCTTGTTAAAGTGGACATCTCTCTGACCATCCTCAGGGAGCCTGCTCAGCGTCGACGAGTCTGGCATTTCACTCAGGCCAACTGGCACGGTCTTCAAGCAGCAATCAATCATCTGGACTGGTCTCCCATCTCTACCACCTCTGACATCAACTCATCCTGGGAATTCTTCCAAAGTAAATTGCTCTCTCTCATGCACAGATTTATCCCATCTCGTCTTCAGTTGTCATACCCTTCCTCCCGTCCATGGTACACGGAATCTTGTGGTGAGGCTGTTGCCCAGAAACAACTTGCCTTCGTTTCCTGGAAAGCAAATCCAACGGAAGGAAATCTCATTTCCTTTCACAAAGCCCGAAACAAGTGTGTGTCCACCCTCAGGAGAGCCAGGAAACAATATCTCTCCGTTCTCAAGACCGAACTCTCTTATCTGTCTCCCTCTTCCAAATCCTGGTGGCGTCTGGTCAAATCCGTTTCTGGTGTTTGTTCCCCCTCCATCCCCTCCCTTACCTCATACGGCTACACAGCTGACTCCGCACGTGAAAAAGCTGAATGCCTCAACTCTGTGTTTGCCTCTAAATCTTGTGTCCCAAACCCATCCCTCTCTGTACCCACCATACCCAGTCGTACGCTGCTGCTCCTGGACTCCATGTCCTTTCCTCCTGACAAGGTGGAAAAGTTTCTGTCAACCCTCGACTCTGATTCTGCAACTGGACCCGACGGCATCAGCCCACGGGTCCTAAAATCCTGCTCTGCTGCTCTATCTCACCCTCTCTCTGTTCTCTTCACCCTCTCTTTTGCTCAAGGTCAACTGCCATCTGCTTGGAAATCAGCCAACATCACCGCTTTGCACAAAAAAGGTGCAAAAACAGATCCTAGCAACTACAGACCAATCAGCCTTCTCCCAATTATCAGCAAAGTCATGGAATCCATCATTGCTTCGGATATGAAATCTTTCCTCTTCTCCAATGGCTTGATCTCTGATCATCAATTTGGTTTCAGACCAGGTCACTCTACTCTGGACATGCTGCTTCTGCTGTCTCAACAATGGATGGAGGTCCTCAATGCCAAACAGGAAATTAGAGCTGTCTCCCTCGACATATCACGTGCCTTCGACACGGTCTGGCACCCCGCTCTGCTCACCAAACTCTCCTCCTTTGGTATCCATGGAAATCTCCACGCATGGCTGGCGGACTTCCTCTCTAGTCGTCGTCAACGTGTGGCCCTGAATGGGTTTCTCTCATCTCCTCTTCCTGTTCAGGCTGGAGTTCCCCAAGGCAGTGTTCTGGGCCCCGTGCTTTTTCTGGTCTTCATCAATGATCTCTCTGACTCTCTCGAAAATCCTCTCTATCTCTTTGCTGATGACTCCACTCTCTGCCGCTCCATTCCTCTTCCCTCAGATCGGCAGTCTGCTGCCTCCTCACTCTCTGAAGACCTGGACAAAATCACAGACTGGTCAAACAAGTGGAACATGTCTTTCAATCCTGACAAATCTCACACTCTTACTATGTCTCTCCGAAAAGATCGACTGGACAACCCTCCCATCTACTTTCTCAACAATCCTCTCCAAGAAGTTCTGTCGCTCAAGATTTTGGGTCTCACTATCTGCCATGATCTTTCTTGGGAAAACCACATTTCCAAGCTGGCCTCCAAAGCCAGTCGCCGACTGGGCATCCTCCGTCGTGCGAAGTCCTTCCTCGGCACACCTGAGCTCCTCACCACATACAAGGCTTTCATCCGCAGCTCAATGGAATACTGTTCTCCCCTATGGGCCGGTGCTCCTGCCTCACACCTAGCTCGGCTTCACGCTGTTGAAACCAAAGCTTTCAGAATTATTGGAATCTCCCGCGATGAAGCTATCTCTGAGGGCCTTTCACTCACTCACCGCAGGCAGGTAGGTGGTCTTTCTGTCTTCTACCGACTCCTCTCCGGCCTTGCACCCCCAGCTCTCTCTGTGCTCTGTCCCCCAAATATTCCTACAGGTCGCACAAGATCTGCCAGCAACCCTCTGATGGTTAAACTGCCGAAATCTCGGCTCTCTGCTCACCTTCACTCTTTCATTCCTCTTTTCTCCCGCCTATGGAACAAACTCCCTCATTCCCTTCAAGCCCACTCCTCCCTCCAGGTCTTTAAAACAGCTGTTCACCACCATCTCTTATCTTCCCCCATCCAAAACCTTGATCTTTTCTACCCCCGCTAATTCACCCCAGATCCACCTTGTTTGAAATTCCAACTTCTTTCCTGGAAGTCCTGGCAGTGTCCATATGTTTTATACCTCTCCCACCGCCCCCTTCCCATGCCCCCCCCCAAAGCCCTCACCCTCTCTCAGATCTCTCGATGTCTCCATGTCTCTCGGTCCGTGCTCTCAAATGTTGTGTTTGTGTCCTTCCCCCTCTCTCCCCATCTTGTCTACCGCTCCCGATGTTATATGTTTTATGTGTCGGTTTGTCTTTCTGTGTGATTAATGTTCGCTCTTTCACGAGCCTCGATCTTGTATACAAAAAAAAAAAAAAAAAAAAAAAAAGGACTCAAAGATCACTCGCGATTTACACTCGACCACGCTAGGTACGGAGCTTCTACAAACGCGTCTTTGCACTTCTTCCTCTTCCCCTCTTCTTCTTCCGCCTCTTCTCTATCGTCGTCTTCCGGTGCTCGATCCTGTTTCCTGTCTCGTTTTTCCATGAGCGCTTTTAACCTTTTAACCACAATAACCATTTCCTTTAAACAACAATAACCATAATCGCCGTTTCCTTCAAACCCCAATCTATCTATAATTCCAGTAATCTCTGTACGTCTGTACGTTTGTTTGTTTGTCTGTGACCGCTGTTTCTCGACAACTACCGGTCCGATATACTTGAAACTTGCCAGGTATATTGCTGGGGACCCGAGGATGTGCCTTTTCAAGGTTTCATATTAATCGGACAATTACTTACCGAGCTATGTCCAAAAAACGATTCAACCAATCAGAGAGCAGCGAACGATCGCGTGTGCCGAACGTGGAGGACACACTCTGCCTCGGATGGCACATTTGAGAGCGTATTCATTTATTTCACGTTTGCAAACTATGTTGGCGTTAAACTATGTTTTAAAACTAATAAAACCGAATTTGCGATTCATTCGCTTTCCTGCGCGTTTGTGCACGCGATGGCGATTTCTTTACCAAACTCCGGAAGCCGTTCGCTTTGGACCAAACCATTGCATGTAAATAGAGGGGGGGGATTGTCACCGTACTCGCAAGCCGTTCGCTTTGGACCAAACCATTTCATGTAAATAGAGGGGGGGGGATATAATTTTAGATATAGATATAGTACGGGCAATGCCCTAGTAATAATAATACTACATAGAACCAGAAGGGTTTCAAGTGGATGAAAACCACCACAGCGGAAGGGATGAATCCGTAACAGTAGGCCATTGGGACATAGGTGAAGAACCGAATATCGGCAATTGCCTCATTCTCAGTTTGATTCCGGTGAAAACATTTGCAAAACAAGTGAGTGGCAAGCCTACTTTTCTGAAGATATTCAAAGTTTTCCAAGTATATTTAAATATAAATAGGGCATTCAAATTCATTATAATGCAATAACATAAATGGGGTGGCCGGATATCCGTGTCCGTGAAGAACAACGGGATATCCGTGTCCGTAAACACCCGGTCCGTGAAAATTGATTGAGCTGCGAAAGTTGATTGATTGGGTACGTTGAAGCAGTGTAGTGTGAGGAATTTCTTAATCTTCTGTACATCTCTTTCTGTTGTTTTCGGTGTTAGTGGCCAACACTTTATTTCACGTGGACTAATGTTTTATCTTCTGTGGTGTTTGTTAATTGTTTTCTTATTCTTTTACAGATTTGTTGCAAGATGTCGTCTGTCAAAAAACGGAATTGGAATGATGCCTATGTTCGCTTTGGCATCACCTGTGTGAAAGAAGGAGATGGATAAAATCCTAAATAGGGATAAAATCCAAATGATTTTCTTTCCTGTTCTGTTCCTAATTATCCATATGTAAAACTAAGCTATTGAGATATTTTGAAGTCACACTGGAACCTAATGGGACTGATAATCAGGTGCGGATCCCCGAACTTGGCCCATTTTCTGGGTAATAAGTTACCAATTTTCATCCAAATAAATTAGGCAATTAAAGTAAAAACACCCCTCAAAATGCACCACAGAGCACCTAGAAATCAAAAAAATTCTAGGGGGACATGCCTCTAGTCCCCCCTAGCTATGCGCACCTAAGGTGCGCATTGATCAGTCAACAGTCTGGCGAAGGGGGAATCGGGACATCGTGGGCAATCCGTTGGGGGTCTTGACAGGGAAAAAGGTTAAGAACCCCTGCGTTAAGGGTCCAAAGGGGTCCAAGTAGTCGAAAGAAATGCTTTCCAATAGTTCCATCTCTTATCTTCCCCCATCCAAAACCTTGATCTTTTCTACCCCCGTTAATACACTTCAAATCCACCTCTTTCAATCTCCGACTTCATTCCTGAAATTCCGAGTAGTGTCAATTTGTTTTCTACCGTGTACCGCTTCCCAACCCCCCCCCCCCTCCCCTCCAGGCCCATCCCTCTCCCTTCCACAGACCTCTCGATGTCCCTTGTGTGCTTCCCTCTCTCTCCCCATCTTGTGTCCCCCTCCCTTTATTGTTTTGTGTTCGGTCATGTTTTTTGTGTGTTGTGTATTTAATGTGCTAGCTCTTACACGAGCCTCGATCTTGTATACAAAAAAAGAAAAAATTTGACGGTCACAGTGCAGCTGACGTTCAAACAGTATATAATAAACAGACATAGTCACAATGCAACTGACGTTCAAACAGTATGTAACTATAACGGCACTCCGTAGAGATCATACCTCCGCCTGGTTGGCCATATCACTCAATGGTGAAGAATCACTTAAAAAATTAAATCATTCTCATATTCGAATCCATATTCAGATCTTCACCAAAATCGAATATATTTGTCCTTGTCAGACACCAAACCGGTCTACCAAGTTTCGTATAAATCCGTCCACAACTTTTTGAGATATCCTGCTATGTACAGTTTTTGGCCCTATCTTCCAATGGTGAAGCATCACTTTAAAAATATCGTAGCCGGATCCGAATCCGGATCTTCACCAAAATCTAATCATTTAGTCCTTGTGACATACGCTACATCTCTGCCAAATTTCGTCCAAATCCGTCCACATCTTTGAGATATTTTGTTCACAAACAGACAGACAAACTGACAGGGGCCTGTAGCCTGCAGGATCGTTTTTAGCTCACCTGGACCTTAGCGATCGAGAAGTGTCTGTAGGTAAGTCAGTGAGTGATTAAGTCCGTAAACACTTCAGTCGTTGTCGCTTGAACCAAACAAACAATTTTGATTGAACTTGGCCACAAGCCTTATATATATATATATATATATATATATATATATGATGCCTGACGAAGGTGTATTGACCACATCAAAATCTTCGCTCATTATCAGGGTCTATGGAGGTGGGGGAGGGGGGGGGTGTGGGTTGACCTCCCAAAATAGGTATTTGCTCTCTTCTCCGAAACTACATGCACAATTTTGATGTTGTTTTTGTATGCAGCCTGTAGCTGCTGGTTCGAAATTTTTCTGGAAACGTGTTTGTGCCGCTGAAGCAGTGTCCCAATTACCTCAATTTGCCGACTCGGAAGCGTGACAGGCTGAGTCAACCCCCCGGCGTTAATTCAACGATCGACCGAGTTTTGAACTTGGGATCCTAGTAGCCGGCGAAGCCGGTGTTGTGAATGAACGCGTACGTATTATGTTGAAAAGCCAGATTTTGCTGGATCCCTTGAGAATTTCGAAGCTTTGACGCACCAAATCGCTCAATGGAGGCCGCCATCTTGCGGATGCGGAAGTATGCATAAACAATTGCGAAAAAGTTCAATAGGAGTTTGTTTCACCCGTCTTTGTTTGATTCACAATCTTGTGCACCTCTAATTTGTAATTAAAATACTTTAAGACCAACCTCGTTCCCCGGGCCCGCACGGGCCTGGTTATCTTCAACGAAAATCGTCACCAAACACCGGAACCAATGAGATTCGAGCATTTGAAAAAATATTTCAAAAACCAAATCGCTCCATGGAGGCCGCCATCGTCCGGATGCGGAAGTATACATAAAAAAATTGCGAAAAAGTTCAAAGGAGTTTGTTTCACCCGTCTTTTTTTGATTCACAATCTTATGCACCTCTAATTTGTAATTAAAATACTTTAAGACCAACCTCGTTCCCCGGGACCGCAAACTCCCTGGTTATCTTCAACGAAAATCGTCACCAAACACCAGAACCAATGAGATTCGAGCATTTGAAAAAATATTTCAAAAAAGCTTATTACCGTTTCGGAAGCTGAAAACGGCGTCAAATATTCTAAAATTGACGAAGAATTATTTTTTTAGAAATCTCGCGGCCGTAGGGGATAGTTTTTCACGGCCGGAAATATCCGAAGTTGAGACGGAATTCACCGAATTAATCAAGAAGGAAATTTTATAAATTTTAATCTCATCCAGAATGCAAATGGTGTCATTTTGAACCAGGTGCGGTACCTACTACACCTACCTACTACCAACTACGTACCTAACCTACTGATGCCATAGTGATGGGTAAAATAGTGGCAGGGGGCTTTGGCTTTTCCGGCTCATTGCGGCTTTGCAGTCGGTAATAGTAGCCGGCGAAGCCGGTGTTGTGAATGAACGCGTACGTATTATGTTGAAAAGCCAGATTTTGCTGGATCCCTTGAGAATTTCGAAGCTTTGACGCACCAAGTCGCTCCATGGAGGCCGCCATCTTGCGGATGCGGAAGTATGCATAACAAATTTTTAAAAGTTCAATAGGAGTTTGTTTCACCCGTCTTTTTTTGATTCACAATCTTATGCACCTCTAATTTGTAATTAAAATACTTTAAGACCAACCTCGGCCCACACGGGCCTGGTTATCTTCAACAAAAATCGTCACCAAACACCGGAACCAATGAGATTCGAGCATTTGAAAAAATATTTCAAAAACCAAATCACTCAATGGAGGCCGCCATCTTCCGGATGCGGAAGTATGCATTAAAAAATTGCGAAAAAGTTCAATAGGAGTTTGTTTCACCCGTCTTTGTTTGATTCACAAACCCATGCACCTCTAATTTGTAATTAAAATACTTTAAGACCAACCTCGTTCCCCGGGCCCACACAGGCCCTGGTTATCTTCAACGAAAATCGTCACCAAACACTGGAACCAATGAGATTCGAGCATTTGAAAAAATATTTCAAAAAAACTTTTTACCACATTTCGGAGGCTGAAAACGGCGTCAAATATTCTAAAATTGACGAAGAATTATTTTTTTAGAAATCTCGCGGCCGTTGGGGATAGTTTTTCACGGCCGGAAATATCCGAAGTTGAGACGGAATTCACCGAATTAATCAAGAAAGAAATTTTATAAATTTTAATCTCATCCAGAATGCAAATGGTGTCATTTTGAACTAGGTACGATACCTACTACACCTACCTACTACCAACTACGTAACCTACTGATGCCATAGTGATGGGTAAAATAGTGGCAAGAGGCTTTGGCTTCGCCGGCTCATTGCGGCTTTGCAGTAGGGTCATATTATCCCAAGCCAGCACCCTAACTGTTGGCCACAAGCTTCAAGTCTGATGCCAAACAAAGGTGTATTTGACCGCATCAAAATATGCGCTAATTAAGGGGTGTTACTAAGTAAGGAGGTGTTTGAGGAGGAGGCCCTCCCCCCACCCTCCCCAACATAGGTATTTGCTCTCTTCTCCGAAACGACACACACAATTTCAATGAAACTTGATTACAACCTTCATCACCCATGACGTACCAAAGTTTATTCATGGCGTTAAAAAATATCAGGGTCTGAGGGGATTTGTGGGTTTGAGTGACTGTTGCTCCTGATCCTGGTGAGCTTCAGGACCGTGGTGCTATTTTTTTAATCCGACTGTGGCGACTTTTATTGATAACTTAACAAAGCGCCTTTTTAATCGCTCGCTCAGTTGGCCAAGCGACTAGGTGAAATGTGGTTGATACGGAACGGCTTGCTTGGCAAGCGCTAGCTAGCTGCTTGGTAACTGAGCGCACTCCGACCACCAACAAAACGAGTCTTCGAGTTCCCTTTCCTTGGAATTTAAATCCCTGGAGGCTGGGATACCATTAATAACCGAAATTTTGTTTCAAATATTGAAATGTATTATTTATGGCAAAGTTCCCAACTTGTGATATCTTTACTGCTGCCAACTCTGATATGAACGTTTGTTTTAATAACTCACCCAGAAAAACATGATCAAAGGTCTTCGAGGGAGAGTGTTCGAGGGAGCATCTTCGAGGGAGGGTCTATGGTTACAGAAGATTTCATGTTTAGCAAAGTAAATTCATTGATGCTGATGAAGGACTATGAACCAGAAACGTGTCTATGAATGAATTTATCTTCCCCTAGGACGGGCTGGAATTGCAAAAACAAAAAACCCAAAAACAATTATGACCATCAAATAAAGTAGGTAGTATGCCTAGGTTAAAAAAAAAGAAATAAATAGTAATTGAGGAATGTTCAAATGATTCCTAATGAACAATAATCCTGCAGTTGTTTCAGTTTAGAGTGTGCAAAGGGAACGAGGACAGAAAGACATACAGGTGCGAAAACAGAGCCTCGATGCACCTTTGGTGACAGAGGTGATTATAGGGTTCACAACGTCAACACCACCCACTGGAATTGAAATGCGCAAAAAACAAAAAACTTGCCAGCAGGGACAGGACTCCGACTTTAATTTGTTAATCCCCAGAGTGGATCATTAGTGAGGAGCAAAGATCCATCCTGTAATATGGACCGAGGTTAATTAATTCCCCTTTTATTCCTAAAGATTTTGTAATACAGGCTTCCACTGGGTGGCGCTATGTGATACTGTACAAATTTATAGAGGGAATTGGGGTCCCACGACCATCAACCCCCAGGACGATGAATTCTTTTTACCTCCCTCATTAGTTTCCTGCCTCTGCGAGTACCCTCATATCACCAGTTTTCAACATTCCATCCAGCGGATGTTCTCGGAATGTTACCACTTCCAGGAGAATGAATACCTCGGCCACTGAAGGTGGTCGGAGGTTGTTTTAACCCTTATTATTGATATCTGTAAACAGTATATGTCGAAAAGTTGTGGACGGATTCGGACGAAATTTGATGGACAGCTTGGGTGGGTGACATGGAAGAATTGATTCAATTTTGGTGAAGATTCGTATCTGGATACTAGAATTTTTAATGTGATTATTCACCATTGAGAGATAGGGCCAAAAAGGATAAATAACACGATATCCCAAAAAGTTGTGGACGAGTCATGACAAAACATGGTGGATGAGTTGGTTAGGTGACAAGAACAACCCAAGTAGATGTTGCTTCAGGTCTACATCCATGAATCCAGATGAATCCAGATCAAGAACAACCCACTAGTTGCTCATTTTGTTTACTCCCAAAAGGCTGCACATACCACCCTCACCACCCTCCACTTCTGTGAATACAACCACCCAACAATTCTCACCCCATTCCACCAAGCAGTTCAGGAATGCATTGAAATAAAATAAACAAACATGATGATAATTCCTCAACTTCTATAATGTCTCTGGTTTTCATAAAGAGAATCAGCATTTCTTATCACCAGTACACCCGCTCACTACGGGAGCGGAAAAAAGGGTCATTCCTCTTTGGGGTATGTAGATTACAGTCGATCTATGGTCGGATCTTAAGAACATTGGGTGTGTGTTCATTTACCAAGTTTCTTGTGGAGAGATCGCCAAGTGGTTTCAGCATTCGAGCAAGCACTGAATTCAAAACCGTTAAGGAACGGCTGGCTTGGCAAGCGCTAGCTAGCTGCTTGGTAAATGAGCACCCGAGGTTCCTCCCTTTCAGTTTCGTCGTAAACAGAAGGAGCGAGTTTCAAAAGCTCACCACAAAACGCCACGGTAGCGCCAGGAAGAGTCATGTTATTTACCCTACACTTATGGGTTACCTAGAGTACAGTAGATCTTCGCTCAGTTCTGTAAGTAAAATTTACCTCACTTATGTCGGGATTGCTCCAAATTTCTTCATTTCGTGTTATAAACAGCATCAGCGACTGTTTAAAAGGCTAATCATACGTGTTTGTGGTTCATAATATTCATTAATGTTCATTACTTCTGGTAGACGCTGTTGCTCCCACGATAACGCCATGATAACCTATTTATATACGTTGACTCGCCGGAAAAACCGCTTGGGGGGTGGGATATTATTGGTATTAATAATGTTTTGTAATAACATTAATATTATGCTATCATCGTTAGTTTTGTTGTTCGAAGTGGCCTTGGAAAAACGCCACGATAAAGCTAACTTAATATAGCTATACACCTCAACACGCAACCCCATTGATTGCAATGGAAGGGAAAACCCGCTAGGGGGAGGAAACCCCCCTTGGGAAGGGGAGCAAATGAATACGCTACAACCTTCATTATGTAACCCTCAGTCATCCTGTCATGTTTGGTTGAGATTAGATAAGTAACGACGGAATGTATTGGCGTCAAAAATTCATCAGACAGACAGACAGACAGACACGAAATGGCATATTTTAGTATGATTATGACTTTTCATACCTCCTTTCCCCGAGAGCCGGCACTATGCCAGATTTACACAGAGAATTTGGATTCTTCGCCGACCATGAACCCACGGGACTCCGTTTTTTTTTTGTTTTTTTTTACTGCATAAAAGCTCATGCACACTCAGAGTAGAACCACCAGTTTACAAATCATTCCAAACAGTTTAGAAATGCAGAGAAGCCAAACAGACCCACAATCAAAAACAAACAAGCAATCATAGACCGGTACTTGCAAAATCAGTCGCCGAGACCTTGCACTTTGGACCTCAAAAAAATCTAGGCTTCTAGCTTTTGATTGGAAAAAACCAATTCAGTGACCCAACATGCAAATTATGTTCAAATATCAAGTTAATCGGATGAAAATTGATGATTTTATTTGGCCTTGACCTTTTGACCTCAAAACAATAGACCTATATTTTGATTGGTGACCCAATATGCAAATTATGTTCAAATATCAAGTCAATCGGATGAAAATTGATGATTTTATTTGGCCTTGACCTTTTGACCTCAAAACAATAGACCTATATTTTGATTGGTGACCCAATATGCAAATTATGTTCAAATATCAAGTCAATCGGATGAAAATTGATGATTTTATTTGGCCTTGACCTTTTGACCTCAAAACAATAGACCTATATTTTGATTGGTGACCCAATATGCAAATTATGTTCAAATATCAAGTCAATCGGATGAAAATTGATGATTTTATTTGGCCTTGACCTTTTGACCTCAAAACAATAGACCTATATTTTGATTGGTGACCCAATATGCAAATTATGTTCAAATATCAAGTCAATCGGATGAAAATTGATGATTTTATTTGGCCTTTACCTTTTGACCTCAAAACAATAGACCTATATTTTGATTGGTGACCTAATATGCAAATTATGTTCAAATATCAAGTCAATCGGATGAAAATTGATGATTTTATTTGGCCTTTACCTTTTGACCTCAAAACAATAGACCTATATTTTGATTGGTGACCCAATATGCAAATTATGTTCAAATATCAAGTCAATCGGATGAAAATTGATGATTTTATTTGGCCTTTACCTTTTGACCTCAAAACAATAGACCTATATTTTGATTGGTGACCCAATATGCAAATTATGTTCAAATATCAAGTCAATCGGATGAAAATTGATGATTTTATTTGGCCTTTACCTTTTGACCTCAAAACAATAGACCTATATTTTGATTGGTGACCTAATATGCAAATTATGTTCAAATATCAAGTCAATCGGATGAAAATTGATGATTTTATTTGGCCTTGACCTTTTGACCTCAAAACAATAGACCTATATTTTGATTGGTGACCCAATATGCAAATTATGTTCAAATATCAAGTCAATCGGATGAAAATTGATGATTTTATTTGGCCTTTACCTTTTGACCTCAAAACAATAGACCTATATTTTGATTGGTGACCTAATATGCAAATTATGTTCAAATATCAAGTCAATGGGATGAAAATTGATGATTTTATTTGGCCTTTACCTTTTGACCTCAAAACAATAGACCTATATTTTGATTGGTGACCTAATATGCAAATTATGTTCAAATATCGTCAATCGGATGAAAATTAATGATTTAATGGGACCTTGATCTTTTGACCTCAAAAAGCAGGCTTCAGTGACCCAATATGCAAACCCAGTTCAAATTTCAAGTCAATCAGGATGACAATTGACATATTGTGCAATTTTGACTTTTGACTCCCAAAAGAATGGGCTTCTAAGCTTTTGATTGGTGAACCAATTCAGTGACCCAATAAGAAAATTACATATAAACTACCAGAGCGCCCAACCCTCCAGGTGGGTGAAGTTTGTAATTTCCTTGCTGAAAAAAGTATAACCCGTTTATTGTAAGAAAGTCCATTGAGGTTTGTCTGCTGGGCATCTAAAGAGGTCTAATAGGTCGAAGTGGTGTAAAAGTATAAATATTGCGTTCCAATAGTAGTTTGGGTCCAAACTCAAAGAGCCGAATTTACAAAAGCTGTTTAAGAGTTAGACGTGTGAAGAATCGCTAATCGTGCGATGATCACCCGTTCAGAGTTAATCGCCAATTGCCGAAGAGCGATTATCTAAGGCACAATCAATACGAAATCACAAGCATTTAAAATAACAAATAACAACGAAACTTTTACATGTCGGCGAGGGAATGTTTAAGTTTGTTTAAGGCCTTGAAGCAAACATTGCATGGCTTACGATTGTTGCTTTACTTGAATTAGCTTAAGAGGAGGCAGAAGAGGATAGGAATAGGGCAATTTGTGGACAAGCATTGAGAATCTTCGAGGATAGCCGATTCGAGGATAGTGGATCAACATATGACGAGGAGCAATGCACTGAATCCCCTCTAACAATTGTCTGTGGCACTGTGATTCTATGCAGGTGCATCATTTCAATTGGATGTTGTAGACATGTGTGGTGTTTCACAAGCTAATCGGCTGTTTAGACAAACGAATGCACAATTGGATGTTGGAGATATGTGTGGTGTTCCACAGGCTAATTGGCTGTTTATCTCGCCAGGTAAATTTTTGACTGCGTTTTGCTGTGCGTGAACAACGATGTTTTGTCAGCATTTCAAGGGCCAGGCGTGTTAGCAAGACGCTCGCCAAGCACCTTTCATAAATTTGACCCCATAGGTCTAAAATCTACGTTCCAGTAGTACGTAATTAATAGACATAATTAATAGACGCATCCTTTAGCCCCGAGAGGTCCAATACTGTCACTCTCTCGACAAAAGGACGGTACTGCAAACCTTCCCATCTACTTTCTCAACAACCTTCTTGAAGAGGTTGAGTCACAAACTCTTGGGTCTCACTTTCAGCAATGATACATGTTGGGCAAGCCACATTTCAAAGTTGGCCTCCAAATCCAGCCGCCGACTAGGCATCCTCTGTTATGCAAAGTCCTTCCTTGGCACACCTGAGCAACTACCCACCTACAGTTTGATGGAATACTGCTCTCCCCTCTGAGTTGGCTCCCCTTCCTCAAATCTTGCTCAGCTTGACGCCGTGGAAACCAAGACGTTCAAGATCATTGGAATCTCTGGGGATGAAGCTGAGTCGATGGGCCTATCACTTCGCCATCACCGACAGGTCACTAGTCAGTCTTCCTCTGCCTTATTTCTGATCTTGCACCGTCTGCCCTCTTTGTGCTTTGCCCCACCCCCCTCCTCCCAAGTATCTGCAGGACGCATGCGGTCCACCAGCAACGGTTATTTGGATGTGTAGAGCACCCAAAGAAGGAGCACCCAAGTAAAATTGCCTCAATTTAAAATTTGCCTAAAAAAAATTGCCTAACCCCCCCCCCCCCCCCCCCCCACTAATTTCACTCCAGATCCACATTTTTGAAATACCAACTTCTTTCCTGGAAGTCCTTGTGTTTTATACTTCTCCCACCACCCCCCCCCCCCTTCCCACGCCTCCTCCCCCCCCCCCCCGCCCTCTCCCTCTCACAGATCTCCCGATGTCTCTGCTCTCAAAAGTTGTGTTTGTGCTTCCCCCTCTCTCCCCTTCTTGTCTACCGCTCCGCTTATTATATACTTCGTGTGTCTGTTTGATTTTTTGTGTGATAAATGTTAGCTCTTTCATGAGCCTCGATCCTGTATACAAATAGTAATAATAATAATAATTCATTTATTTTGTATAGCGCTTTTCATGAAGCCCAAAGGCGCTTTGACAGAGTGCAAAACATAATGCATAACAAAACATGAAAACAACAATTGCAAAAAGACAAGAATCAATAGGGAAATATTTAAAGCAAAAGGAGGGAGAAGGAGAAGTGATAGTCAGGGGTTAAATGCTGTGGGTTGAATGTTGAATGCAGTGCTGAACAGGTGGGTCTTGAGTGATGTTTTGAATGAATATTATATATATATATATATATGTATATATATATATATATATATATAGAACCACTGCACACCTTTAGTCCTCCTTTTCCCCACCTATGGAACTAACTTCCACACTCTTCAATCTCGTTCTTCCCTCCAGATCTTCAAGACAGCTGTTCACCACCATCTCAGGTTGTCCTTGTTATGAACTCAGGTCGAGACCTCGTTTCCAGATATGAGGCTTTATTAAAATCTATCTCCACATACCCTATAAGCACAGGATAAAGAATATTAGAACTACATTAAAGATTACTAGGGAGATACCCGTGCTACGCACGGGTGGGAGGCCAGAAGTAAACAGGCAATGCAGAAACGGCGAATGCTAAAGCATGAAACCAATAAATTCCACATTCCTGTAGCACCTTCAGTCGCACATCATGGACATCAGACATGGACAGCAAATTCGTGAATGACTTCCATGAAAAAACGTACCCGTTCACAAACAAACGGGTACGTTCACGCATAGAAACATCGATCGTGGGTCCGTGGCAAATCTGCATATAGCGATCCGCGAAGTTGATGTTCAGAAAGTAGAAACGGCATGTCGGCATTCACTTGAACTCGATATCTCTTTTTTCATTCCAAACAACATATTATCCTTGTGCAGCGATCGGTGCAGCCGTTGTGCAGCACCCGGGAAAACAACGTCACAATGAGAACAATGAACGTTATGTGAACGCGAATGTTATGCGGGAGTCCAAACCTGAGAATACTGGAGACCAAGGCTGAAATTGGGAAAACTAAATAGCCTATTTTACTCCTGGAGATCCCAAGATTATCCACCCAAAATATTGTTGCGATCGGTTCAGCAGTTTTTACGGTACCTTCGAACAGACAGACAGACATTTGGTGAATTATAGTAAGATACTATCATTTCTTTAACCCATAAGCAAGCAAATAATCATTCCCTTTCATACCTTACTCTGAACTCAAGCGTCCGCTCACAGAATACAGAAACGAAGCCAATCTCTTCCTTTACCCTACATCCCGTTGTATCCTCTTCTCAGGGCCATTCCATCGAATCTTCTTCAAATTTCCTCACAGTTCCCAATCAAAAACCATGATCGTTTCCACCATCATCAACCCCACCCCAGAGTGTTTGATGGACCTCTGACGATAGAGTCCGGCGCAACCTTGGTTCGCTCAGCCAATTGCCATCAGTTGTGCGGCCACCGGCACAGTTCCCACCTACTTCAATCATCTTACAGGTATGTTAAACCGACACTGACGCCATAGACGCTGCTGCAACGGAAAGGTGAGTGGTGGAGATGGCATCTCTGGTCTTTTTATGGACATGTCAGCCTTTCAGAGTTATCCGAGGTAATATCCGTCGTCATAATAATATGGAATAAGTTTCTAAATGTATTCTCGTATGTGGACAAACAGGTATTACCAGAATTTATTTGCTCCCCCTTTTGGGATTTTCAATTCTCTAAATTGTCAGCACAGAAAATATGATAAGAACAGACAAGCACAGTTTCAAAAATATAATTTAATGGACAAGATTATGAATGCAGGTCGATGAATAGGAAATCCTGGCAAAAGGACAACAAATAAACAAGACTTTAAAATAACAAGTAAGGTTATCCAGACAAGGGGTCTACATACACAAACAACACCCATGCCCACCGAATCAGGCAAGTGTAGAATAGCAGGTATAAAAGACCCATGTACAGGCAAGGGCAGAAGATATTGGCAGGATTGGAGCAGAGCAAAAAAGGCTGCCAGCATCCAAAACTCAAAATCCGGCACAAATATGAAATGAGGCAAAGCACAAAATAGTAGAGCACTGAAATTTTCGGCCACTGCCTTTGGTCAACCCCCTCCCCTTTCATTGCCCCTGAGGCATCAATATCAGAGCCTGCAGGGCACCAGACAGTGACATAACTCACCAGTGTAGAATGGCAGCCTCAGATATTCAAAGGTTATGTTGCTTAATTAACTTAACCAAGAAGCATGCTCCAATGGCACCATGCCAACCAGGAGCAGCCATATGGGTGGGCTCGCCACTCACTGGTCGGATATCAGAGGCCACCGCTTCTTCTCCCCCAGGGTGTGCAAGAAAGGCTGAGGGGGTAGGGATTTGCCACAAGGCAGCAGCGTCGATGTAGTGGACACAGGGCATGCCTCCCTCTCAACCAGTTCTACCTGTGGGGAATCCTTACCCAGTCAACATTTCAATAGACCAGGCCCGTTTGTATGTCAGACACTCATCTCTATCATGTGTCGAAGTGTTCAAAAGTCCGAAAACTACACAAATATAGATCGTAAACAGAAGCCTCAAACTTTAATTCCAACTGCTTAACCCATAAACATAATTGTTCAGTATTCTGAAGTTTTGTCTGATATGCAGATTTGGTGACTTGTCAAAAGAAATACATTGAAACTAGAGAGACCTAGGAAGATCACCCAGAGTGCAATTCAAAATAAATGTCTCCTCCATTTGTACTTTTTGAGAAAGGTGTTTTATTTAAGGTTTACAGGATAATGTTTGATTCATCACGTACGCAAAGTGTTAAAGCGGGGTTATGCAATTGCTTCATGCCCGTCTTATCAGTTTACGAGTACAACTTATTTAAATCAAATGAAATATTTTGAACTTCAATAGGAAGACAAGTTTGCCATTTTACCATACCTTGTCTGAATTTGTCACGACTGTGCATGCGCAGAGAGGAGTGTTTAATTCAAATTTAAAAAACTGCCTGGCAGTCAAACCAATTGAAAATCATTCCTAATGGTTAACGTGGTTTTCAAGGACACAAACAAGAGGCACGACCAACTAATGTAATGTGATAGATAGGGTGATGTAATAGACACAAGGTAAAACGGTAGTAAAATCTGGAATTTATTTATTTATATGCATTTAAACCTACATTTTCATTTAATTACATTCTTTAACACTGGAGAACACAAATCTCCTTATTAATGCTTCCAAAATCTTGCAGTTTAGCTGAACTTTAACATGTTATACAAGGTGGTGTATAAGAGTGCAGACGGTGCTAAACTTCTGGATTTTTTTTTTTCATTCGACCTTTAAAATTATACATCTGAACAATGCATGGGATAAGGTGTTCTATTAACTCCAAGTTGCATTGCATTAGGGCAAACAAATCAGGAAAACGAGTCCCTGGTTCCTACAAGTATAGTGACCTGCAAAAAATACGACTTGTTATTATACGTATTATTTTGCAAAGTAATACTTCAAAAACTCAGAATATAGCTTGGGAAGCATTTTCAATACCAGTTCCGTATGATAAAAGCAGCGTTAACTTCAGAATGCCCTTTCATGTCTCCCATGGCTGAGGTGCCAAATTTCCTTACATCTGGTTTAGTTCGTCCTCATCTTTTGGCTTCAATCTTGCGCAGTTGAGTCGGTTTGTCACTCACCTCATAATCCTTCATGCAGGCCGTCTTTTAACAGCAAAATACAAATTAGGCTGGCTTGAGATCGCAAGGTCCTGAGTTCAAGCCCCTGCCACGCCGTTGAATTAACACCAGGTGGCATTACTCAGCCTTTCATCCTTCCGAGGTCGGCAAAATGAGCACCAGCTTGCTGGGAAAAGGAAGCCAGTCAAGTATCCTGAGTCAGAGTGATGACCCGTTCAAGATTGTGCCCAATAGCCAAGAAACTGCTTCGGCAGCCCCATGTATCTGAGGATGCACAAAGGAGTGATCATCATAATCACAAGACCAACCAATAAGTCGTCTATATGCTACATTCACAAATCGATCCTTCGATATCACCCTGCTCTTAAGATAACATTCTATCCTCCACATCAACAAATTTAACTGTCCGAAGACAACCATCTCCTCCCATTCTAAATGTAGGCCTGACAACGATGTCATGGTGCCATCCTCTTACATTTTCATCTATTGTAAAATATTTAACTCCTCCTCTCCACCCTCTAAATTCCAAATTAATTTATAAACAAAAACCACATGGGATGTGGACACATACTAACATGACCTCAAGACAGCTTAAATTTGCCTCAACTGCACTAGTCTACAAATTTGGGGGAAACTACTACTACTACTACTACTACTACAACTACTACTATTACACATACCCAGGTGTTGACCCTTTTGCATTTAATTTGCTTGGGATAAGAGGAATGCGAGCTTAGGGCAGGAATTAGGAAATTTTTGGTTTATATTGCTGGCAATAACTCGCCTACTCATTGCGATGGGCACCTTGGGGGATCTTTAACATCCACAGGGAGACAGGCAGCCCAGTGCAACATCCATCCGAGAGACGGCACACACATCGAGGATTCACTTTGCCTGTGGCTGCTGGTTGCTTCATTTTCTGGGAGCACCCCTGTGCTGCTGAAGCAACACCTCTATTACCAGTCATGTGGTACTCATTTTGCCGACCTCGGAAGGATGACAAGATCTCAAGCCATCCACCTTAACCGTGAAGCCAACACCAGGCTTACCCTGCCTGTTAAACCCCAGAATGGCACTTTATAGTTGGGCCAAGGTGCAAACCCAGGCTAGGCAGCTTAGAGGTGAGAAACAAGGTAAACTTGACAAAAATATAACATTTACACACAAGTGGGGCATGGGGCTAACGCGCAGGACGTCTCAAAATATATATAAATGGTGATAATTAAAAATATAAATATATATATAAAGAGCACATGTATATTAAAAGCTCTTCTGTTTAAGCATCCAGGGAGATAATAGATATTTGCAGCGTTATGAACAGTTTATCAAATACACATTTTGAAGTCACATTATTACATAAGCGCAAAACCAGGGATATCAAAACTAGTGGATATTCTTTTTTAAAGCATTGTATACAACATATAATTATTAGATTATCAAATCAGTGATGGCAATTAGGAAAGTGCATACTTTTTTCATGAAAGTAGAAACATCAAAAACATCTTTCAAACTCACATTATAGGCCAGCTCATCTGTTTAAAAAGAAAAGTATAATTAATAATATCAATAAAAGCAACAGACGTGAACAGGCTGTTTGATCCACTTCGCAAAGATATTCCGTTGCCACCATGGACAAATGGTCTAGTGTCAAAATAGTGATAACGCAAGTAAAGGAAGCCGATCAAGGTACTAGGGAATACTAGGTACTAGGGGTACTAGGGGTAATAGGGGTAATATCAAGGTACTAGGGGGGGGGGGTGGGGGTGGGTGGGGAGAGACTCCATGGAAAAAATAAATAAAAAATAAATAAATCACTACTCGGGTGATAGAAGACAACACAATAACAGCGAGAAGATAGTGCTCAAGTCAAATTATTCGGTGGTATTTTCCCTTTGCCGGCACCATTGGTGGCAACTCAAAACCATTTGCTTAATAACAAGTCATTTTTGCCCATTGGAAGGATCAAACTATTTTTGAAACAGAAGTTGGTTGTATTTGATAAAAATTTGAAAAAAAGGCACCCCAAAACAAGCAAGTAATTCAAGGCCTGGGAAACAAGGGCTCGTTTACCCTTTTTTCTTTTTCTTTCTTTCTCTCTCTCTCTCTCTCTCTCTCTCTCTCTCTCTCTCTCTGATGACGCATTGACAGTCCCACGTCCATCAATCTGCGGTGGATCCGACAAAACAGAACCATTGTAATTCAGCCTCAATGGGATCTGTCATGGAGCTGAGCCCACAAAAGTTTCTGGATAAAAATAAAATTGTAATCATAAAAACTCCAAATATTCTTACAAAGTGACCCACACCGCAGAGCACACTCCGCACACCAAAGGAAACTTCATCGTAGAAAGACTTCAAAAGCAGCAGAATCCAATATCAAACGGGAATTTCATCTTCATCTCGGAACAAAGGACCATTCCGAGAGAGCATGTACCAGTTGCTCGGCAACGAGCCTGCAGCGCCATCTAGCGTCACAACCGAACCGGTGCTGGAGAAAGAACTCCGGGTCTTCTGCGGGGAACTCGTCTCGCAATCGTGGAGCTCCGGGGTCTCCAACACGCCGAGAACGTCGCTCAGCATGGACGGTCCGAGGTCCACATGGAAGGACACCATCGACTCGGCGTGTTGGAGACCGGGAGAGCCGTCCACGCACCATTCGGGATCTACAGCGCAACGATCCGATTCACGCACGGATGGGTCTTCAGCGGCACGACCGGGGTCTGCGCCGGAAGGAGAATGAGACCCTCGATGCACCACGGGTTGCGAACCTTGCGATGGCGGAGAAGCGCGTCGACCCTTGGCGCCGCGCAATCGTCCCAGGGAGATGCTCTGTTTGCTGTGTCGTAAAGTCCTTCTGAACACACCGAGCGCGCCTCCATCGCTATCGTCGCCCGGGTCGCCATGGTCTCGGCTCGGCAGCTCGATGAAAGCTCGCTGCAGAAAGGACGTGTCGCCGAACGCGTCCCCTCCGCGACCCACGTGCATCGTGTGTCTGAAGTCCCCGAGGGGCGCGCTGATCATGTCCGGCGTCAGCTCCGTGCGATGCCGTCTGGTGCGTCTCGTCACCCCAGACACTGCAGGCTTGCTCATGGGCATCACGTCACAGCGGTCTCTGTACGAGGAGGGGTGAGGGCGAGCACCAAGGTAAAATATACCGGCTCACAAAACGTACCTGAAAAAGTTTAAAACAATTAACCACATACTAATCAAAAATATAACTAAACCTTACCCACGTGTTGAGCTATTCGAAGACCTCTCCAACGACGTGTCCCCCTCCACACGGGAGTTTCAAGCAGCCAAAACCGAGCGCTGCAACTTTGCTCCGAGTTCCCAGGATCATAGGCCACGCCCCTCCAAAACCACGCCCTTAAGCCTTCCATCCCCGCCAATCAGAGCCGATTTCACTTCACAGCTGCAACTTATCCCGACGTCACTAGATCCGTGCTATTTCTAGTTCTTTGTCTGTTCATCAAATACACTAATATATAAAATGCTCGTACTTAATTCTCAAACACCCATTTTAACACAAAGCCAGCCTGTTAAAAGCTTGTTAAATGTCCAACATAAATTATGGGATGTATGGGGTAAGGGAACGGGGGAGTCCAAGAAACAACCGTATTTGCGTACGTAATAAATCGATGGTCCTCAAGCCATGATGAAATAGAAACTGCATTTCTTTACACCTGTTGGCATTTTGAAGAAATTATTTTTTCTATTTTTTTTGTGGAGAACTAAAACACTTCCATACATTCACTAAGGAATGGGGTCAGGGATCATTGAATATTAGGCCAAGTAAAATAAATTTATTAGTTTCTCGTCCAGGATTTTCCCCAAAAAATTGAGGACCCAGATCTTACTATTTGATATTTTTCAGTTTTTTGATTTTTTTTCCCAAGATGGCCGCCACATGGTGAAGTCTACCAGACCAAAGACGAGCACTTACCCTACCACCAACACATATCCTATATACCATTAAAATGACGTTGGTCATTATACCCGATACGTCAACATCAACCGCAGCAGTGGTGCTGTCTGCTGTACCGTGCGATTGTACATACTGAACCGGTACTAGATATGTGCGGACTTGCACTATGGACCTGAGCTGCGTCTGGTAGTTGTCATTGATGGGCGATCCTGAGGGTCTTTCTCTCTGTCACTGGAGGCAGGTTGGTGGTCTTTCTGTCTTCGACCGACTCCTCTCCGGCCTTGCTCCCCCAGCTCTGTCTGTGCTCTGTCCCCCAAATATTCCTACAGGTCGCACAGAACTGCCAAAATCAAGACTCTCTGCTCACCTTCACTCCTTCATTCCTCTTTTCTCCCGCCTCTGGAACAAACTCCCTCACTCTCTTCAATCCCACTCCACCCTTCAGGTCTTTAAAACAGCTGTTCACCACCATCTCTTATCTTCCCCCATCCAAAACCTTGATCTTTTTTACCCCCGTTAAAACACCCCAAATTCTCCTCTTTCAATCCCCAACTTCTTTCCTGAAATTCCTAGTAGTGTTCATTTGTTTTATACCATGTACCCCACCCTCCCTCCTACCCCAGCCCTCCCCTTTCCACAGATCTACCGACATCCCTGTTCTCTACTGTTGTGCTTTGTGCTTCCCTCTCTCCCCCACCTTGTCTCACACTCCCTTCATTGTATGTTTTATGTGTCAGTGTATGTTTTCATGTTCAATGTGTTAGCTCTTACATGAGCCTCGATTCTGTATAACAAAAAATAATAATAATAACTAATTTCAACCTGGCAGTACCATGGATTCATAACCTTTCTACCAGTCTTCTGGATGCATACAGGGACGATGAAAGGGGGGAGGGGGGGCAGAGGGGGTCGCTGCCCTGGGGCTCGTTGTCTGTTGAGGGCGTCTCACATTTTTTCTCCCAATTTTTTTTTTACAGCGAAACAACGAAACCCCTCATCGGCTTGTCTGGGAGGTTTGGCTTAAGTCTTTCACGAATCGGCTGCTCAGGCGTGATGTTCGACTCAGATTAGGGCAGCAATTTGTAATTTGCCAAGAGTACCGGCAATAGCTTGCCGATTCTTCGCGAAGGACCCCGTGGGATCTTTAATGTCCACCAACTAATGCCGGTCATGGAAAGCCCTGTTTCGGAGGGACGGAACACCCACT